>NW_015175992.1:729265-772844 GCF_001447785.1 Gekko japonicus | reverse complement strand
CCCCCCCGGATCTTTAAATATAGCCTGAACCAGCCGCCTGAGACAACCTAAGAAGATTAAAGGCCTGACTGCAAACTGTGTAACAACTACTGCTGTGAAATTATGAAAGTGCCACTAGCACTTTATTGTGTTATGATTTTAACATTGTTGTTATATGTTGTTTTTAATTCTATTTTACGTGTATTGTAAAGATTATTGGTGTTCTTTGTAAGCCGCCCTGAGCCGGCTTCAGCCTGGAGGGCGCGATAGAAGTCTAATAAATCAAATCAATCATGTGCACTCCAGACACTGTTCTTTTCAATGCACAGCCAATTGGAGGGCCTCCAGGGCAGCAGCCATTGAACACAGTGCCACCAAAATTGCACCGAATGCAGTACGTCTTCTCCTCTCCAGACCCTCTGAATCTCATGCACATGCAGCAAAGCAGCTCAATTTTACTGCCTCCCCCCCCCCAAAGTAGCTCATCTCTGCACATACTCACCTCTTTATAAAATAGACTGCTTTGATTGGGAAATGATGGAAAGTAATGGCTGGCTTGGCATTTAAAATGAATCCTTCTTACATTCATTTTTCCCCTCCTACTGTAACAGTGAATGAGTGACAACAAGAAAAAGTGTCTTACAGTTGTGCTGTATATTCTGCTTTTTTCATCCTTCTTTGTGGCTGCTGTGAACACTGTTCTCGGAGTCATCTTCTTTATAGTTTCTGGAATGGAATCTTTCTTCTGTCTTTTAACAGTGAAAGGTGGGAGGGGGCTCCTCCTGTCCCTCTCCATTGGAATTAAAAGGTAAAGGGACAGTCACGGTTTGGAGGTGCTGGGCTGGAAGCAGCCCAGATTTTGTAGTTTATTATAGTGTGATATGACTGTTCGACTCAACCACAGCGCAAATGGCACATATCAGATACCATGAAAGGCAGCCTTCTCCCCCGCCCCCAGCTTACTGGGGAGGGTGACTGGGACCAGTGTTCCCTCTAAGCTGAGTTAGTGTGAACAAGCTCACGGTTTTTTAGCCTCTGGCTCACACATTTTTGCCTTAGCTCAGGGAGGATGGCTCTAGAGCAAACTAATTTATGCAGTAGCCAAATTGCTCACTCACAACTTTAATGCCAGTAGCTCACAAAGTAGAATTTTTGCTCACAGGACTCCACAGCTTAGAAGGAGCACTGACTGGGACATGTGGGAAGTCTACAGAGGCTTCTTGCATGTCCTCAGATCATCATCTGGAAGGAAGGAAGGATGCCATTGATTGAGGAACAAGCAGAATCAGAGAGCAACATGTGCGTGCATTCCCTCTCAGTGGCATGTCTGCAAAGGTGATTGGCTGGGACTGCTAGACTCTTGCCAGCATCCATTTGGAAGGGAGGAATCTGTTGCTCAGGAAATTAGTGGAATCAGTGTACAACACTGTGAGCATATGTGCGTGCTCCTTCTCATTTGGTAAGCACGCAAACTCAATACAACATGGACTTTTGGGGAGGGTAGTTTCATTTCACTAAGAATCTTGTATTCCTGATACCATTCCAGGAAACCATAGCAAGGTTTGTGTATATTATTGGCTAGGGATTTCCATTATGCACACCCCTTAACATAAGAGGAAATAGGAAGAATACTTGGTCTGCCTTACTGAGTGATGTAGCATTTGTTGAAGTTTTAGTATTATAAAAATATGACTTATTAGAATTAATTTATGACTCAGTTACCCGATACAACTGATACTTATACCCTCATGCCACTAAGTGCAGTCAGGCATCACATCAAGCTGACATTATGCCTGAATGTGCACAAAAGAAGACAAAAATCTGATAGAGCCTGACCTATGTCCCACAGCCAGGGACCAGTGTGGTCAAGGAATAGAGCTCAGTGGGTCAATGGGTTGAGCCCACATGCCTACAGACAGAGGTAAGGGGTCACAGGACAGAGAGAAGGGGTTCGAATCACAGGATGGAGATGCAGAGCCAATGGAAAATATTAATTCATTCAAGGTAAAGAGCTATCAGCCTCTATGGTTTAGGAAATATCAGGAGGAAAAGGGAAGCAGAAAAGGCAAACAAAGACTGCTGGAGAGTTCAGAGAAGTTGTTTTTCAGCAAAGAAAAGCCTGCATTGAAAGTTGAAATTGGCTGTAAGCCTAGTAGTGCAAAGGTGATAAAATAGCTCAAAAAATTCACTTGAATTCTTTTTAAAGTTAAAGACCAGCCTATTCTCTCAACTGTATGGGAAAAAACACATATGGCAACTGGCTGGGTGGTAGGGCTCAGTCATGCCTATGGAAAACTAGCCAGTTGACCACCCTAGCATAAATCTGGCTTGTTGCTGCACACTAGGGATGCCAGGGTCCCTGGCATTCCCCCGGGAGGATCTGGGGGCTGGGACAGGCACTCTGGCATTGTGGCAGTGTGTGATGTTACTTCCATTTTTTTGCTCAAAGTGACATCAGGACACCAGGGTCAACACTCTAGGATCTGCCAAAACTCTATGGTTAAACACTATGGTTAAATTCTATGGTTAAACCGTAGAGCTTTTGGCAGATCCTAGAGGACTAGGAACACTGCTGTCTGAAGCCATTGACGAGATCGCCCCTGCCACCCTCTACACCACCCCGCACCAAAGCAGCACCTTGGTACACCATGGAGCTGCGGAGAATGAAGCGAGAGCTAAGATGGCGAGAGCGGAGGTGGCGGCGTGCTCATGACGAAGTGTCATGAACATCTTATAGGACACATATGAAAACCTATGAGATGGCTGTGAAGGCTGCAAAGAAGGATTTCTACATGGCCTCCATTGTGTCTGTGAGCTGGCACCCGGCCCAATTATTTAGAATTATTTGGTCCATTATGTCTCTGCCACAGGGCAGACCTAATAGTAGGGAATTGGCTATTGGCTGTGAGGCATTTGCAAACTATTTCGTAGTAAGATTGTGGCACTCCGCAAGGACCTCCCGACCACAAGACAGGAAGAGAACTGGAAGCCCCTTGTCCGTCTTCTGGTCCGATACTAGACCACTTCAATCAACTCTCCCATGAGAAAGTTGACAGGATCCTGGCAGCAGTGAGGCCTACTACCTGCTTCTTTGACCCATGCCCTTCCTGGCTGGTGAAAGCCTGCGGTGAGAGCATTTGGGACCCTCTGGGAGAAATCATCAACTTGTCCCTTTCTACTGGGACTTTCCCAGAGACTTTGAAGGAGGCAGTAGTTTGCCTGCTCATGATAAAGCCATCACTGGACCCTAGGGTCCTAACCAACTACCGCCCAGTATCGAACTTACCGTTCCTGGGTAAAGTGGTTGAAAGAGCAGTGGCTGAACAACTCCAGGTTTTCCTGGATGATGGTTCCATCCTTGATTCTTTCCAGTCCAACTTCCACCCTGGCCATGATGGAGATGGCTCTGGTCACCCTTACAGATGACCTCTGTAGACTGGGGTGAATTGGCACTGCTGTTACTATTAGACCTAACAGCAGCGTTTGATACGGTCAACTATGATCTGTTGACCCACTGCCTCGCCAGTGTAGGAGTTCAGGGGACTGCCTTGAAATGGTTTTCTTTCCTCCTTTCTCCGTGGTCAGGGACAAAGGGTAGTGCTTGGTGACAGGGTCTCCCTACAATACCCACTGGAATGAGGAGTGCCGCAGGGGGGTGATCCTCTTGCCAATGTTATTTAACATCTATATGCACCCCATCTATATGCACCCCATCGACCAGTTAGTTTGGAGCTATGGGCTGGGTTGTCATCAGTACACGGATGACACCCAGCTCTATTGGTTAATGGACAGCCATCCATCCTGTTCCTGAAAACCTGACTGAGGCTTTGGACGCTGTGGCTGGATGGTTGCAGCAGAGTCGATTGAAGTTAAATCCATCAAAGACATAGGTCCTACACCTGGGTGTGTGTGGATGTGGGCACCAGGCTCCCCACACTGAAAGGGATGCCTTTGGTGCCAGCCCAGACAGTGAGGAGCCTGGGAGTTATACTGGATGCCTCTCTATCTCTATGGAGGCCCAGGTTGCTGCAGTCGCCAGATCTGCATTTTTTCACCTTAGGCAGATTAGGTTACTGAAGTCCTATCTCTTCCCCCAAGACTTAGCTATGGAGACTCATGCAATGGTCACTTCCAGACTTGATTACTGCAACTCGCTCTATGCAGGCTTACTCTTGAGGCTGACCCGGAAATTGCAACTGGTGCAGAATGTGGCAGTGCATCTCCGGATGTCAAAACTTGTGCGGGCTCACGTTTGGCATGTGCTCCGTCAACTGCATTGGTTGCCAGTTGAGTACCAGATTTGCTTCAAGGTGTTGGTAATGACCTTCAAAGCCTTATATGGCCTGGGACCAACATATCTAAGAGATTGCCTCTTCCCATATATGCCTTGAAGTGCATTATACTCTAAAGATCAATACCTCCTGGTGGTCCCTGGCCTGAGGGACGTCCGTCTTGCCTCAACCAGGACCAGGGCTTTCTCTGTCCTGGCCCCAGCCTGGTGGAACATGCTCCCTAATGAGATCAGGGTCCTGTGGGATCTTCTTCTTTTTTTTTTTTTTTTGAAACCCCTGAAAGGATATTTTTATTATTTTTCATAAGACTACATAACTACAAAGAAATATATGGGGGGGACTACAGCTATGGATAAAGAAAAGATACCCACACTAACTAAAAACCCAAGAAAGGGAGATCACATCCATGTTAAACTAAATAATAGTAATTAAAGTGTTAGTAACACAATATACTTGTAAAGTTCTTGTTTTTCACAGCTTCTATGTTAGTATGTTAGTTATTATGAGAGAACTTTCTAAGCATCTTCTTTACTTCAAAAGGCGATTTTCAAAGTCCTTCTGCCCTTACTTCAGTTTTCTATCTCTAAAATCGTATACAGCTTTCATTGCTCCCACACCCATTTCAACCACAGAGTCCTCATCCGTTCCAGGGGTGGTAGAGTCACTTGATTTGGTTTCTTCATCTTTGATTCTTCCCCCGATCCCAGCTGACGTCTCAAGAATTCCTTGGCTTTAAAGATGGAGTCGATCTTCTCTCTTTTATCATTGATTTTAAAGATGACACCTTCGGGGATCGCCCACAGGTACTGAATTCCATTCGTTTGAAGAAAAGAGGTTAAGTCCTTATAGCTTTTCCTCTTTTGACGAATTTCAAATGGAATGTCTTTTAAAGATTGTATTCCCCAATTTCAGTGGAGTTGCTGACATTGCCTTTAATATAGCATCTCTGGTCTGTCTTCTTGCAAATCTGACCACAATCTCTCCAGGCAGGCTTTTTTTTAAATATAATTGGAGTAAGCCCGATAGGCAGTCTCCATATCTTTTACTATTTCATCCGCTGGTAAGCCTGTAACTGGAGCAATAATCTCACTCAGAGTCTTCTTCAGATCTTCTTTTTCAGTTTCAGGAACTCCCTGGAATCTGAGAATCATGTTGGCCTTTTCCATTTGCAGCTGTAACAGACGGTTTTCTTGGAGGTTTTGTTTTGTTTCCACGTCTTCCATTCTTTTCTTCATTTTCTTGTTTCCGGTGTCCATCTCTGTGATTTTCTCAGTCACATGCTCCACTTTCTTCTCCGTTTCTGCCAGTTGGCACTGCTGTAGAGCGAAGTTTTGGTTTAGCGAGGTCAGTTGCTGGTTAATACCATCGAGTTGCTCCATCATCGGCTTGAGCATATCCGCTAACATCTTCATGACGTCTGCTCCCTCTTCCAGTCTTGGGCTTTGACTGCCCAGTGCTTTCGCTTTTAACTTTCCTCAGGAAGTTGCCATTTTACAGCTTTGTTTACAATTTCAAACCGCTTCACAGGGGCTCAAAAAACCCGTCACTTCACTATCGGCACTCAAGTAAGTCTCTCAAAATAAATTCACTGTTTATTTCCTCCCTTCCCCCTTAGATCTGTCCATGCGCTTAAGAGGCGTCCCTCTTTGCGCTCCGCTTTTCCCACCGGGGGGGGGATTTGTTTTTTAAAAAATAGTCCATTTACTTAGAACTCATGTTCATTTTTGGTCATATCTCTGACCTCGCTCACATCACTCGTTATTCCACTCGATCTCCCACGCTTGTCCCGGTCGAATTAGCTTGTGCCCGGAGGCCACACAATGGCAGGACTGTCAGGGCGGTGGGAAGCCTCAATCCTCCGGCATCAAGCCATCGAAGAAGCTAACCCTCAAAAGCCCTCTGGCCTGGAGCCCATCACAAAGGCTCCGTGGGGGTGCCACTTGAGGTAACACCCCTCCTTGCAGCTGGTGTGCTAGTCACTCCCCCGAGGTCTGGGGAGAGCGACTGCCATCGCCAATCCACAAACCGGAAGCTCCTGCGGGATCTTCTTCAATTCTGCAGGGCCTGGAAGACGGAGCTGTCCTGCCAGGCCTTTGGCTGAGGCAACGGGCGCCCATATATGGCCTTCCTGAGGTTGCTGTCACCCACCCACTGAAAACTGGCCATTACTCAATCTGTACCAACAGGCCAGAATCTTTTATAACCAGCTGATTTTTTTTCTTTAGCTGTATCCACCGATTTTAATGTTTATATTGTGTTTTAGATGTTAATTGTATTATTATAAAATGATGTTATCTGCCCTGAGTCCATTCACTGGATGGGTGGGATATAATTACTACTACTATTACTAATAATAATAGAGCATCACTCCCATGTCATGATGTCACTTCTAGTTTTTGCTTAATGTAATGACATACTCTGACACAACACCAGTGCACCGACCCCATCTCTCCCCCCCCCACACACACACCCTTTGAGGCACCAGTGGGCAATGGAAAGGATTGCCCAGAAGTGCCTGCCATAGTGGGAGACCTGACACCTCTACTGTACTTCTACTTGTTTAGTTCCTCCCCCGGCCTCCCTCTTGTGATGCAGAACCTGTTGGACAAGTTTTAGTTTTGCAGTTGTACACAAGTTTTATTTGTGCAGGTGCACAGTTTAAATTGACACACACACAGCTGAATTCTAAACTAGCCATTAATTCACAGATTGGTGAGGGGAAAACAAACTCCAGTCTAACTGCACATTGTCATTTGTACATCATGAGTAACTAGAATTACCTGAAACTGAAGGTAGTTTCAAATGCAGTTTGGAACATGGTACCATTCTTTTGAAAAGTGGCATGAATATGACTTCCTGGATTTTAATGATAATGCATCAGTAGCATGCTTTGCAATAAGGAATGTAGGGAGCAAGTGCTGAAGGAATATAAGAGCTTGATTCTATACTAATGACAGGTTCAAGCAAATGTACTTTGTTAACAAATAAGTGATTTAATATGGTAGGAGGCTTCTTAAAGAGTAGCTACGTAACAACTGGATTCAAACTTCAGTTGTTCGGAGTCTTTAACCAACTTTCTGTGGTTGCCAGAGGTTAAATTGTACAGGCTTGGTAGTGTAATAAGACCCTTTTGCTTGAGGCCTTTCCCAGCACTGTCAATTGATACAACAGTTCCAAAGCTACATTTTAAACAATCTGTTAATAATGATCCAGCTCACAGAACTCCCACTGAAAGTTTACCAGCTCTCACATTTCCAGTTCCAGAACTGCAGTCTTTCCTCAGTATCTCCTGTGCTTTCCTCTCTTTTTCACGGTTTACCTTCTTCATCCTTTTCTAAGAGAAAGAAGAGCTATTTTTTCCCCCCAGATCACAAAGAATAGATGGGCTGCTAGTAGTTTTATTATTAGTTCTTCAGAATTTTAAGTCCTAGCATGAAGCTTTTCTGAGAACTTTGATTCCGTAATTCTTTGACCTCCTCTGCCCTTTCTGTTCTACTATGATCATTAGTTTCATTAGAACACATTTAGAGTCCAGTGGCAACTTTAAGACAAACAAAGGTTTATTCAAGGTATGAGCTTTCATGTGCATGCACACTTTTCCAAATACATTAATTTCAGTACACAGAAGAACTTCTCAGGAAAATTTTGTCCTAAGCCAGTTATTTTATCAAGAAGGAAATGTATTATCCTGGCACAATTTGTTCTCAGGGAAATCATGATGCCTGCTTGTAGTTAAATCAGTTAGTTGCTTTCTTATTTTGTTTGCTGATTTGTTTAATTATACTACATCTTTCTCCCCAATGGTAACTCAAATCAGCTTACAACATTCTCCCCTGCTCCATCTTATCCTCCCTACAACACCTCTGTAGGTTAGACTGAGAAACAATGGCTACCCAAGGTCACCGAGTAAGCTTCCATGGCAGACTGTGGATTTCAACTTGAGTCTCTCAGATCCAATCCAACAGTCTAACCACTACACCATGCTAGAATTCTAAATACTTCATGGGCAAAGAAGTTAAACATCAGAGGCTACCATCTTTAAAAAAATACAATATTAGTTTTTTAGTGACTCTCCATAAGATACAACCATTTCCCACAAATTCTTGAATACAATGGTTTTTGAGATATGCCCAGCACACTTCTTTAGGAACTCTGTCATCAACTATTCCACTCCCCCTGTTTATTCTGCTGCAAAACCATGCACTTGGAAGAACCCCAGGATCATGCATGTCTTGCCAGTGAAATAGACTCACAGTCTTATGTGACATTTGTACACCTCTTAAGACACCGATCATAAGGTGTGTGTCTGTCGACAGTAAGGAGTCCCAAGGAAAAAAGAAAACCACTGGCACTCCAGCATGCTTGCCTGCAACACCATTGAAGCATTGCATATTATGATATCATGTGGCTGCTGTGGCTGAACAGCAGCCTAAGCATGTATTTGCTAGCTAAGGAAATCTTGGGATCAAATTATAATAGGCTTGTTTACATTTTAGAATGATCAAAGAAAATGACAGCTGTCGGGAATCAAACAGTGTTCTGGTTTTTATGCTTAATTCCATCAGCAGATGTAAAATCTAGTGGCCACCACTGCTGCAAGGCACAGGCTTGAGATGTAAGAATCGTGTTAGGAATTTCTCCAGCTGTTCAGCATTACATAGTATTTCCACACTTGATTTATTGAAATGTGAAAAATAAATTCCTTGTTTTCCAAGGTAGATGACACCCAGCCCTGTATTTCTTTATCCACATCTCCTGGCATGGTAGAGATCTTGAACCACTGCCTAACCAATGTGGTTAAAGGGTAAAAAGAGAACTGAAACTGAATCCTGTAAGATGGAAGTAATGCTAGTTGAGAAGACTGAAGCCTTGAGGGACATTGTACTTCCCACCTTTAATGGAATTTAGCTCACCCTTGTTGACTTGGTTGGAGCCTAGGGGTTCTAATCGATCCAGCGTTACTGCCGGAGAAACAAGTTAATGTAGCTGCAAAAAACCCCTACCTTTCTTACGATTTCATCAAGCCTGGACGATGGCCCTCTACCACAACTTTACCGATCTAGCCACTTGGATCCATTCCACAGTAACAGTGAAATTAGACTATTGTAATGCACTCTACATGGATCTGCTCTTGAAGTCAACCTGGATGGGTTGGTATAAACTAGTACAGATTGGTTATAATTAGGAGGTAGATGGGGCATGCACATTGCACTCATTCTGCAGTCACTCCATTGGCTGCCCATCAATTACCAGGTTCAATTCAAGCTATTGTCTATTACATACAATGACCTGTATTGCCTTAGACCTTCATATCTGCGGGATCGCCTCTCCTTCTATGTTCTGCCAGGACAGCTCTGTTCATCTGTTCAGGGCATTCTGCAGGAGCCACCCTGATAATGGGCAAGATCAACAACCACCTGTACACATGCTCCCTCTGTTGTGGCACCCACCTTGTAGAATAGTCTCCTGACATGGTCAGGAAGGCTCCCACACATCTGTCATTTCACTGGAGAGCTTTTCTCTAAAGGTAATTAGGGCTGTAATATAACAGAATAGTTAAGGAAGATATCTTGCAAAAGATTGTTAATTATACCACTATGTATAGGATGTATTGTCAGATTGCTGCACTGTCATTTCATTGTTTTCTACTAATGTAATACAATTTTTCTTCATTATATCTACACTCTATACCAGGGGTGTTGAACTCATTTGTTATGAGGGCCGGATCTGACATAAATGAGACCTTGTTGGGCCGGGTCATGTGTGTCATAAAATGTAATGCCAGGTAGTGGAGATATAAACTTTATAAAGGACACAAACACAATTAAAGATTTTTTAAACTTTAAATAAAACATGTTTAAAACACTAGCACTCTTGCAATATTTTGTTTATTTAACAGTCTCTGATAACTGACACCTCTTGCTCTGAATTATTGCATCAAAATGTCTGTGCTGTAGCAATCTTGAGTGTGCTGTTCAGGTGTGTATCTGTAAGCTGCAAACTTACTTTTGATTTATTGACATTCATTACAGAAATCTCATGCTCAGTGTTCTGAGCCTAGGACTCAGGGAAAAATCTGAAATGGCTGGGCATTCCAAGCTTTCATCTGCTGGTCAAGAACATGAGAAAGAAGAACCAATAAGTAACAACTGTGCACTGACCAATCCACCCAAGAGCAATAGAAAAGAGACTTCAATCCAATAAATAATTCAAAGCATGTAATCCATCATAGGACAATATACAAATTAATAATATCCCAAAGGGAAAGAACAAAGTCCAGAATAGCAATCTCTCATGAAAATCAAGTCTGGAATAGATGTCCACAATGAAGTCAGATGTCCACCACTTTTCAACACTTTTCCTAGGTATACATAAGTGTTTCGGACTTCAGGTCCTTCCTCAGGAGTTACAAGCTATAAAAATAGAATACATCATACTAATAAAATACAATACAAACATATAAACCACATAATTTCATATCCATTTTTTATCAACATTGAACACTAATTTATACAGTCTCATGCAATCTTACCCAATACTGTATGTCTCTTAGCAGATTCTTAATAGGTAAACAATCATTCAGGTTTTCTGTAAAAGATAATGTCTCCTAAGAATGAATAATATAATTTACACAACAGATAATATAAACCAGTACATAATCTACTTACATATGGGCCAGGTCTCCTAAATTTTAGAAAGCACCTGCAAGGGTTGCTACTATGTAAGTTGGACCCAATAGCCTCAAAGTAGCTAACCTACAGTTGCATTTTATGAATATATATTGAGCACAGCTGGTGCTATCCTACTGACTCTTAAAGGTGTAACCATCCTATTTATCTATGCACTTCAGGTTGCCATCTCCAGGCAGCCAATTTCTGGAGATGTCCACCGAGTAAGTCTGTAATAATCACATTATCAAGTTGATATGATATAGGGAGTCCTAAATTAACCTGCTAGGTCAAATATAGGGGTTAAAACAGTTACATGTCCTTCAAGTAGGTATACACCTAGCCTCCCAGAAGATGTATTACTGGAGGCCAGTTCAGAATTTAATCCTTTAGGTTGTAAGGTTCCAATGGAATATATATAGTGTGCTTCCCTTTGCAGCAATATTTTTTGTACATCCTTTTTACCATCATCCTCTATAGTTTCTAAAACTGTATATTTGAAATCATCATATTTATGATTTTTTTCAACAAAATGTTGGATTAGATACGTGTCCCCCTTCTTCAGTTTAAATCTAGATTTATGTTCCGAAAGCTATCTGCATTTTGATTCATTTCATGTTCCTTGGCTCAAAAGATGTACAAAAGATGTACAAAAGATGTATATTGATCTAAATGATCTATATTGATCTAAATGAAGTGAAGATTTGATGTAATGAAGCTAGTGAGGATCTCTCTCTTGGGTTTTTAGTCAGTAGTGGGTTTCTATACTTGTCCCGTATATGTAGTCCCCCTTCCCTTTTTCTGTGATAGTTCTAATTCCTATTTTATTATATGCGGATGATGCAGCAGTTCTCTCTTTTACTAAAATAGGATTAAAGCACTCCCTATCAGCATTCATCTCATTTTGCAACCAGAACTCCTTATTTATCGATTTTGATAAGACCAAAATCTTGGTATTTTCTAAATCATGGAGGCGATCCATTTGGATGATTGATGGAAGAGAAACTGAACAAGTTTTATTTATTTATTTATTTATTATTAATTTTGATTTATATCCCACTTTGCTTGCACAGGTTAATTTTTTTAGATACCTGGGTATTCTCTTTCATTATAATCTAAAATGGTCCATGCATCGGGAGCATTCCCCTAGCTTGGCCAAGAACAAGATGGCTGCTATAACTCATTTTCACTACCAAAAAGGTAACCAATTTGTACTGGCTGCCCTACAGATTTTTCAGGCTACAGTGATTCCCCAGTTACTGTATGGGGTTCCTGTGTGGATTCAGGACCTTAATAAAAAGGTCGAACGAGTTAATGTAATCTTTCTGCACCGAAAGATATTGTGATGCAACTAAACCAAAAAGTATCTTGTACTAAATTGTTAACAGAAGCTCTTTTAGTTTATAATTGTTGATAAACTTAGTGATTTTGCCCAACCATTTGGCTGTAAGCACGTGAAATGCTCAACTAACTCCTGGTCTGATACTGAATGCTACCTGGCTAAAAATAGATTGCACCAATTTTTTGGGGCAATCAGTGTTTTCAGCAGAGGGGACCTATCTGAAACACAGCTTGTCCTAAAAGAACAGCATAGGAGAATGGTCACTTTCTGTTTGATTGCCAATCGTGAACTTAGGGATATTGTCTCTCAAATCTGCTGAAGTAATCACGTAGTCAACAACACTACAACCTCAAGGAGAGATGTAAGTGTATTGGCCATGTGGATCATATTCAGGGGACCCATTCATTATATATAGATTGAGTTCCACACAGAGGTCTGCCAGATGGCAATCAATCTGATTTATGACTGGGTCTTTAGATTACTAGAAGCTAAAAATGGAAGAGGTGTGTGGTCCTCATCTCCCCAACTCAACAAATTACCTAACTGGTCGTTATTGGACCCAAATCTTGCATTGAAGTCACCAGCTAAAAAAAGAACAGCCTCAGTAAATTTCTCCAAAAGCATTTTCAAATAAACACTCAATGACTTCCAAACAGTTGTGGAAGAGCTGTTATCTACCAAAGGAGCAATATAAAGATTAACTAATAATATTGGCAGATCCTTAATAAAAATATAAAATGCCTGGGCCAATAGGGAGCAAGGATCTAATTGGCTAACAATATGATTGATAGAATTATTAAACAAACAACACAGGCCAGCCTTAAACCGGCCCCTTATATTAGTTTTCAATGCAGGAAGTGTATAGGAAGTGAAACCACTAATTAAAAGTCTCCTGTAAAAGGATGATGTCAAAATCCTTCAAAAAACTCAGTAAGTCAGGATCTCTGCTTTTACTTCCCCATCCCACAATATTCCAGGATATAAACTGGAAGGCTTGTTCCTGGGGTTCTCTCCGTTTCTGGTTGTTATAATCTAGTCATTCAAGCTCAGATATTAAACTGAGAGATTTATTATGTTCAGAGCAAATGCAGCCATTTGTCCCAACTTTAGTTGTGGGACCAGCTGGTGTAGTCATTGAAGACTTCTGATGAGGTAGTCCAGTTAATTCACTCAAAGGGTACTCTATTAGGAGGTTGCCATAAGAACCATTTTTGGAGACGACTGTAACTCTGGGACAATATATTTTGGGTGCTCCTCCTTCATTCAGCATCCACTGAAGGGCTTGGTTCTAGGAGGTCTGCTGTAACACTTGGGTTTTTATGGGCTTTAGACTTGTCAACTGACTGTATCTCCGAGTCTTTAATCTCACTCCGTTTGTGGCACATGAAATCCAATCTATCAATAATTGATTGTTGCTCATTGCAAAGGGGATTCCCAAAAGAGTTAAAAAGATCATCCTCTAGAGGGTTTGCCAGGTCCTTGTGTGTCAGTTGACTTTTGGAGTCCAGGGGGGTCAGGTTTGTTCCTTGGCCAGCTTGTGCATGATGAGCTCTTCATGGGTTCACTCAGGTCACTCCAGGAAATTAAATTCCTTTGGGGTGTTTGATGTGTCTCTGTTTCCATTTGTGACTCCTCTTGTAATGGTTGATTCATATCCACACCAGAGGATTTCTTATGACACAAGGGTAATGTAATAGCATTTTGGAAGACCTGTGTTGGAAAAACACCTTTAGTTACAAGCTGTGACGACTTCTCATGAATCAGAGAGGGTATTCTGGTAGAAGCAAAGGAAAGTAGGACTTTTTTGAGACTGATTTGAGAGATTAAGAGACTCGGCCTTCACCAAGTCGATTTCTGAGTATTTTACTCTGAGTAAATCAGCCATATGATGTTTGGGGTGCTGACCTCCTTTCCAGTTTGGAGTGTGTCCCCTTCGCCCACATATTGTTAAACAGTTCTTTCTTGGTTGAAATATTAGCTGGAGGGACTTGTTCCATAAAGCCCTTCCCTGTTTTAAGTCCTGCTCTCTTCTCTCCTTAACAACATATTATACCTGCCGCTGTCTTCACGTCTTAGTGTTCTGAGATATTGGCTGTACCTGAGATGTTAATTGCATCTGCCGATTGTTAGCAGACAGCTTAGTGAGCTTTGCAGTTAGCTGTTCCATTTGATTGTTAATGATTTGGATGTCTCTAAAAAGACATTCCACAGTTCTTGCAATTAAAATTAAAAGGTTGCACTCTGTAGGTGTTCCAGCTGCCTCAGGGGCTAAATCGATATGCCACACCCTTGACTCCAAAGTGGTAGTATCTTCAACCAGGATATTCACATCTTCCTCACTACCAATCTCAAGTGGTAGAAAGTTATTTGATGTCTCCACGGCATATGTTGGAGGATAATTCTTACTTCTATTTTTACTTTCACTTGAGCGGAAAAAGTCTCTAATCCTGGATTGTTTGGGAGCTGGAAATGGAACAGCCTCCTCTGTATCTCATGGTCGTTTCTCTGCAGGCATTATAACACGTGAAGAGAGGGAAGAGTAAAAAAGTAAAAAAGAAACCTCTTAATTAAGAGAGTTTCTTAGTGTTCTCTCTCTATCATAGCAAACTAGCTAATTGAGTCTACCAGTTCCAAAGTAAGTGATAGGGAGGCAAACAGATCAGAGTCAAAGAGCTAACAGCTGTCTCAAAACTTTCTCCCACAAAAGATAAACAGTTCACTTTTTAAAAAATCCATACAAGATAGGCTACAAGCAATTGAATGGATATAAAATAGAATTAAAATACTGCTCCAATCGAGCAGCACTGCAGCTCAGAAGTCCTCCCTCGTCAGCCGGAACCAGAAACCCTTCTAACCAATCCAAGCAAAAATATGTTAAGTTTCCAGACGGGGTTAAATAAAACTTGTTTGTAAGATTCAGAAACACAATCAAATTAATGAATGTTTTGATGAAAATCTACTTTATTTATGCTTTGAAGTATTGAGTCATTCACTTATGTATTGCTATACCCTTCAGTCTCTCCCTCTGAAGTTTATCCTGCAAGGTGTAGCACAGAAGTACTGAGAAACAGCAGGTTAGCACAGCAGAGTCCACAAATCGCAAGAATATTTGGAATTCAGTTCTATTAGAATACACATGTGTTTGCTTCCAAAGCTTCCCCAAACCTCATTGTTTAACTCCAGTCTGCAGACCACTTGCACTGGCATAAGATCAATGTAACTGATCTGTTCCTTATTTACAATTTGGTTTCGTATTGTTATAGCTCTGTTTCTTGAGAATATGTTAGGGTTGGAGTGTAAATTTTTGAGTACTTGAAATCACACATGCTTTTAATGATTATTTTATTTAAGATGCTTTTCCCTCACCTTTTTCAGAAACCAGAGCTTAAGGTGGCTTATAAGTAAAAAACAATGGAAAGGAATGATACTTTAGGCTAAAAAGCCAAAACTAAAACAATAATTTAAAAAAATCTAACTCATCCCATTCTATGGTCCTATCTTTTACTATGTCTTCATAGAATAAGTATCAAAACCATCCCACCAAACAAATTAAGCAGATTTTCAGTCGCACACCTATGACTGCCCTCCTGTATTGTGCTTTACTGTATTTCCAGTCTTGGTCAAGTAACCATACAGCATTTTCTGAATGGAGAGTGGGTACTGTCCTAACCCCCTGCCCTGGGGTAGCCATGGAGAATGGCCATGCCCTGAGTTTGGCATATTTCACAGTCCTACAGGAGGGAACAAGCTTGACCTGATGAATAGAACTGCCTTGTAGTCCTTCACATAAGATTACAGGTCCTGCGCGGCTTTGATGGGTTACACAGTAAATACCTTAAATTGAACTTGGAGGCAAACAAGCAGCCATACTAGGACTTAAGTGACAGTAATATGCACAAAATGCTCAGCCTCTGTCATCAATATGATCACTTCATTTTGAATCAATTGAAGCTTCTACTTTGTCTTCAGGAATTTGGAGGAGACACCTTCCACCCTGAAGCTCACATCTGTATTATATTAATACATCAACACTTCACCTTTGTCCAGGAGCCTGGGGCTTATTAGTAGCTGGTAAAAGTAAAAATACAGGGAACTAATTTTCTACAAACCTGTGAAATGCCCCATGTTTGCAAAACAATATGACATCTATAAAAAATATATTGGGGGATTAAACCCCCAATAATAGAAACAGTACTGGTACCATTAAGAGAGGAATTCCTCTGAGATCTCAATGGCTATTGTGGGATTGGTTGCTTGGAAACCAAGAACATTGCCTACCTTCTGGACTTGGTTTCTGTTAGTAAAATGCAAGGTGGGGGTCACATATGCTCTCCAGGCCTATTTTGGCCTCTCAGCCCATCCCTGCTCCTCTGTCCTGCGATGGTGAGGGAGTACCTTGCGGAGCCCTACGAGCCATAGGCAACCTATCCACTGAGCTACTGGGCCATGAAGGAGGCAGTCTGGCCGGACCTCTCTGCCGTGGCCCAGAAGCTCCTCTCATGCCCTCTGACGAGCACTCACAGCACTCATTTTTCCCCATGCAGGCTCACATCGCTCACGTCTGCACCCCTGGTTAGTTGAGCAGTTGGTCTTCCTGAAGGTCAACCTGCCACTGTTCGGTTTCCCGGTCCTGGACTTTGAGGGTGATTGAAGTGAGCATGCATACTTGTGCCTGCATCCCCTCTCGGTCTGTGCTGGGAAGCTCTTCCCATGATTAAAACTAGGGAGGCTAGGGAGAAGTAGCAGCCAGAGCTATTACCCGTGTTCCCTCTAAGCTGAGTTAGTGTGAGCTAGCTCACAGTTTTTCAGCTTCCAGCTCACACATTTTTGCTCACAAGACTCCACAGCTTAGAGGGAACATTGGCTATTACCATTTTGATTGGCACAGAAATGCCCCACCAATCTCCCAGGACTGTGTCTTAAAGCCCCCCCACCCCCGGAAGTGACTTCTCAGAGGAGGGATTGTTTCTTATGATTTACGGGAAGAGCGATCGAGAGTGGAATCTATACAATGCTCCCCCCCGCCCCGCCCCCATGGAAGCGACCTCACAGAGAAGGGATTTTTTCTTCTGCTCTATTAGAAGAGTGGTTGAGAGTGGAACCTTATAAATTGCCTTACATTAAAACTTGTGGAACTGCATAATGAGTTAATATTTGGAGTTCTGAACAGAAAGAAACTTTCCCTGTGGATTAATAAGTGATCTCACAACAGAAACTGAAGAAGTGAACTTGACATTCCTGTGGCTGTGTTGATTAAAACTTTCCAAGCAGGCAGGATTCTTTTTCTTTTTTCTACATTCTAGGTAATTGCGGCATCTGGTGGTGACTCTGGTATTGCAGCCTAAATAATTTTTATTTATGCTATACTTTTATGCTTACATAATAGCTGCTCCACCTGTTTATGAAAATGTGTTTAAGAAAGGGAAGTAGGAGGGAGGATACATTATGTTCAGATTTGGTTCCCTCTTTATTTTTTGAGGTTTTATAGAACTTTTAATGCTGATTTATATGTTTATCTGTTAAAGGAGAACGGGAATTGTTTAAATGGAAATTTAATATTAGAAATGCCCCACCAATCTCCCCACTTCCATCCATCCCACCTGCAGCAGAAATACCTCCACAGAACCCTGGTAGCCATGCAGTGTAGGGTGATATTGAGGGTGGTGCATGTATGTACCTAATTTACACGGCCAGCCTCCCCAAAACAAAATTGCATGCTGAAATTGAAACAGCATCACAAAAATTGTTCTCCATATGAACAAGGTAGAGTAGGGTAGATGCCAAGCAGCCATACATAAACCAGCAGAACCCACAGGAGCACCATAAATAATAATGAATGTAAAAGAATGTTGTTAATTGAAAAATAATTTCCTTTTGCAGAGGTTAGGTGGGAAAGGGAGAGCCTGTGATGAAGGGCAGCTGCCGCACCTAGGCTAAGTCTCCTGGGGTACTGCTGCTGAGAGAGGAGGATCAGTGGACAGACAGACACTACTCCCTCCCTCTCACTTTCTGAGGAATTAGTGGGCAGGGCTTCTTACTCAACGTTGCACAGGTTCTGCTGCTCAGTTTATGCTGCAGAGATCCTCTGGTTTGACCTGAGTTCTGTTGAGTTTGGCACTGACTGCCACAGTGGCACAGATTCTGGGGGCCACATTGCACAGGTTCTGCTGCTGGCCTGGCAAACATGCCCCCTCAGTTTATGCTGCAGAGATTCTCTAATTTGACCTGAGTCCAGTTGGGTTTGGGCACTGACTGCCACAGTGGCATTGGTTCTGGGGGGCACAGTGCACAGGTTCTGCTGCTGGCCTGGCAAACATGCCCCCTCAGTTTATGCTGCAGAGATTCTCTAATTTGACCTGAGTCCAGTTGGGTTTGGGCACTGACTGCCACAGTGGCATTGGTTCTGGGGGGCACAGTGCACAGGTTCTGCTGCTGGCCTGGCAAACATGCCCCCTCAGTTTATGCTGCAGAGATTCTCTAATTTGACCTGAGTCCAGTTGGGTTTGGGCACTGACTGCCACAGTGGCATTGGTTCTGGGGGGCACAGTGCACAGGTTCTGCTGCTGGCCTGGCAAACATGCCCCCTCAGTTTATGCTGCAGAGATTCTCTAATTTGACCTGAGTCCAGTTGGGTTTGGGCACTGACTGCCACAGTGGCATTGGTTCTGGGGGGCACAGTGCACAGGTTCCCCCCCCCCCCCAGTATTCCAGAAAAAAATCGGGTTCAATATATCCGAATTCGGGGAAAAAACACCAATTTTTTTCCCTGCACACCCCTAATTCACATACATAGGACCAGGGGTCATTTCCTGCGGCAGCGCACAGGAGCGGAGCTCTAGCAATAAGGAGCACATGCAACAAGCCCCACCCAGTGCTCTCAGCAGCCCTCAGTCAGGCCACAAGGTGCAAGAAGCAGCCAGGTAAGTTGCAGAGGTCCCCCCCCGACTCGCCTTCAGGTACAAGCTCTCCCTCCTCTGTGAGGGCAGATCTGCGCATTTCCCCCCCCCCCAATAGCTAGCAATCCAAAACAGTCCAGTGGAGCCTGAGTGGTGTATGTTGCTTTCTGACACACTTCCGGTGATGTCACGGGGTGTGGCACATGCAAATAAGTTATGCTAATGAGCTCCTGCACCTCTTTTTCTACGAAATGACCCCTGCATAGGACATGGAAATTTCCTTCTTAATTGGCATTTTTGCCTTTATAACACGGACATACATATAAGGTACTTTTAAGTTGTAGCATTAAACTGTATAATACTAATATTTTTTACAGTGTTAGTATCAGTGGAAAGGAAAAAATGCTTAAGAAAATTCATGCAAAAATTGCATGGTTGTAAAGGTTTCAAGCAATGGAAACCTAGGTTTCAAATCAGGTTACCTGTGTAATAGTTGTTTTTCTACAATCAGTATGTCATATACGGAATTGCTTACAGAATTGCTGGAAATTGCTGGAATTGGCCCACTGCTTACTGTTGTGGAGATCTGGGTCATTAGTTGAGATCATATTATCCTGGAGGAGGTTCTTGGAGGGAAATGGCTCTTGAATGAATCCCTCTTAGGGTGGGTTTACACATGACTGATAAAAGAGCTGCCCTGCATTCCTTTCCTCCTTTCACGTGACTTTTGATATAAGTTTAATTCAGACTCCTATTATTTCTAGGCCCACATTTAGGTATTCACATGCACAAAAAGGGGATTCACACTATACAGCTGCTAAGAGCCATATTGTCAGGACTGGCTTCCTCATGCTTTCCTATCCTGTGGGTATGATCAGGCAAAGAGGTTAGTTAAACAGATTAATGAGGACATAGAATGCCAAACTGATATTGTTAGCCTACAAAATGTGCATGTGTGGTCAAACTTTCAAAATATTGTGAAGCTGACAGCCTATCTAACATCTTTAGAAATAAATGGATTCAGAAAGGCATTTGCCCTGGCAAGGTGCTTGGCCATCCCTTCTGTAGCACTGGAAGGTAGATATAACAGATCTCCCTATCTGGAAAGGCTCTGCTCCTGTCAGATAAGAGAGGGTGGAACCATAGAGCACATGTTTTTTAGCTGCCCATATTATAAGGAAGCTCCGTTGTTAGGCAAATTCTCTGGTCTCACTGAAAAAGTTAGACTTGATTATCTTCTATCTGATAAGAATGCTAGATTCATCAAGTAGCTAGATTCTGTCTGGTGATATTCAGGTCTCGGAAACTGTATCTATATATCTAATAGCCAAGTGGCCCCGTCTGTGCGGATATCTAAATCCGCGCTCCGGGGCCACTTGGGGGGCAGGGAGAGGTTTGTGCACACATGGGGCAGTCCCCACGTGTGCACAAAAATGCTAAATGTTGGAAAAATTTCGGGGGGAAGTTTAAATCCCCCCGAAAGTGCCAGAGCGTTCCGTGCGCATGTGCACGGAACGCTCTGCGAAGGCCGCCGCCGCTTGCGAGGGGAACGGCGAGCGGCGAGCAGAGGGGGAGGCAGAGCGGCGAGGGCCGAGCGCTCGGCTCAGAGCTGGGGGGGTGGGGAGAGTAGCGAGGGCCAGCCCCAGACCAGCTCGCCCTTCACCCCACGTACCTACTTGCAACAGGTTAAGCCCGCCGAGCCGTGAGGTGGCCGAGCCCCTGCCGGGCCCTCCTCCTGCTGCTGCGCCGTCACCGCCTCCTTCCCCAGAAGAGAAGCCCGCCGCCTGCCCCGGCAGAGCTCGCCCGGCCGGACTGCTTTGGAAGGTGTGCCGGGATTGGGGGGGAGAGTAGCGAGGGCCGGGGGGAAGGGAGAGAGAGCAGCGCCGACTTCCCTACTCCTGCTGCTTCCTCCCCCCCCCGCGAGTATCGCGGGTCCCCCTCTTGTTGTAACTAAAGTTGAATTTTAAATTTTTTTATTTGGTCTACTGTATGCCTGAATTTTTAAGTGTAAATATTTTATGTGATTGGTAAAGTGACTGTAATAAAGAATGAACAACACTATACAGAAAAAAGGGGGTCCCCTATGGTGAGGGTCTTGGGGGCATCACAATCTCATATGGTGATGCTTACAGTATAGTGGCTCCTGTTTCAGGGGTTTCCACAGAAATACAGAGAAAGTAGTCACTGGCATTGCATCTTGCTTCACTCCTTACAGCATGTTATTGTCTATACGAATACTAATGTTGGTTCCAGGTTATGATTGGGGTATTGGCTCAGCAATTGCTGAAACTAAGCAGAAAAGCATCCAGTCAGTGCCTGGACAGGAGAACACCTGGGAATCTTACGTAAATTGCCTTGAGCTCAACAATCAATAGCAGGATAAAAATCTAATGAAATAAATAAAAATACTTATTGCCACCACCTCTTCCTAGCAAACTTTTTCACCCCGTCAAGTCACAGTTGACTTATAGCAACCCCACCCCATAGGGTTTTCAAGGCAAAAGACATTCAGAAGTGGTTTTGCCACTGTCTTCCTCCACATCATGACCCTGGTATTCCTTGGAGGTCTCCCATCCAAATACTAACCAGGGTTAGTTTCCAAGATCTGATGAGATCAGGCTAGCCTGGGCTACCTAGGTAAGGGCAAACTGGTTAAGTATAATTCTACTAGGGATGCCTAAACAGCTCTTAAAAACAATTTCCAGGATTCTTTAGCCAACTTATGACAGTTAAAATAGTACATACATTTGTAATAAGCATATGCTCTTAAAATGGCTTTGAAGTTAATAGAGCATAGTTTTTGATACACAAAGTCAGGGTTAAAATGTAATGTCCACGATTCCACAACCCTGACAGCTATGCAGAGCTCTACCTGAATATGTTTTGAGGGAAGCAGAACATTCCACAAGTGCTAAGGGCAATTTTCAAGTTTGCATGAAGCATCGGCCTTCATAGAAAACAACAGAAACATCTTACCTTCTTTGAGCTTTACTCACCGACAAGACTCATAGTCCTAAACCTGTAGTCTGTGGATTGTATCCTAAGAATCAAAAGTAGAATGGATTGTTTCACCTTCCTGTTCCAGCTGCAGGTCCCTGAAAATCCATTCCTTGGGGTCAGGCACGAGAAGTAATGTGGAGGGCACAGCTTGAGGGGGGAAGCTGCAGACACGGAAGGACTCCCACCCTTGTCCAAGAGAAATTACATTCTGCTCATGCAAGGGGGGGAGGAAATGTGTGGAACCAAGCCACTGCTCTTAATAATAAAAAACCCCATAGCATACCATCACCCCACCCAAGCAAACAAATCTATTACTAAGCTATTTAATTATTTACAAATGGTCTGACACAATTTTCATACACCATAAAGAAATGATGATCAAAAGCTTTACTGTTTGTAAGAATGCTTTTTTATTTATAAGAATGGCCAACATTTTTCATCCACATTATTTAACAATTACATGTGTAAACATTTACATACATTCAGTAATAACTGACTACCTCAAGTTGTAACTGATTCACGGTGGCCCCAACCAATGGGTGTTAAAAGCAAGAGATGAACAGAATTGGTTTGGCACTGCCTTCCTAAGAACAGCAACCCTGGTCTTCCTTGGTGGTCTCCCATCCAAGTACTGACCACTGCTGACCTACTTAGCTTCCAACCTATGCTAAACTCAGGCTAGTCCAGCTTACTTAAGGTGTTCCATATATTCAATACAGCCTTTAAAAGGGGCCCATTTTATCATTGTTCAATTCTAGCCTCTCTCTAGGACAAAGCATAAAAAGTAAAGGTAAAGGTTCCCTTGCTCGAAAGCCAGTCGAATCCGACTCTATGGTTGCGGTGCTCATCCCCGTTTCAAAGCCAAAGAGCCAGCACTGTCCGAAGACGTTTCCGTGGTCATGTGGCCGGCATGACTAAACACCAAGGCACACGGAACGCTGTTACCTTCCCACCGAAGTGGTACCTATTTATCTACTTGCAATTTCTTGCTTTTGAACTGCTAGGTTGGCAGGAGAGTGGAGTTATAGCAGGTCTGTTGTTAGAAGATGATGGACAAGTCTGCAAAACCTGTTTTGGCCAAGGATAGAGAATGAAGCTTAAATTCTTGTATGTCAATTTGGATTCTATGTATATGTTTTATACAGTACCTTTCACTGAAAACGAACATTTTCCATTGATCTACAACATAGTAATCCTGTATTTAAAAGGACTTTATATATTTACTTTTAAACTTGGAGTGACATCACTGACTGGTCTGATACAAGTCTGAATCCAGTATCTCCACATATTTAACTCTGAGTGCAGAGTGCTCACCATAATTGCTCCCTCTAAAGCTGTGGAGTCCTGTAAGCAAAAATTCTACTTTCTGAGCTACCAGCATTAAAGTTGTGAGCAAGCAATTTGGCTAGTGCATAAATCAGTTTGCTCTAGAGCAATCCTTCCTGAGCTAAGACAAAAATGTGTGAGCTGGGGGCTAAAAAACTGAGCTAGCTCACACTAACCTATTTCCTAACCCCTTTTGTGCATATGTTGTCTTTACTGGATTGTTCCTCTCATACAGGAACAACCTGATATACTCAGAACATACTGTTATTTTAAAAAGCAACTGCAATTACATATACAACTAATGAAAAGGCCTAGGTTGGCTATAAGAGGAAGTCTGTTTATGGAAATGAGCTGCAAATTTAACAACATAGGATAGTTTGGTTTTGTGTTTTTACTATAAAAGCCAGCACAATGATCGAAGAGAAGCTGCTAAAGAAAGCTTTTGTATTACAGATAGATTCTCTCTAAAATAGGGCTACCAGATTCCCCGGGTGGGCGGGGGTTTGTCCGCTCTAGTGGCCCCCAACCCACCGGTCCAGATCCAGCCGGCAAGGGGAACCCCACCCTCAAAGTATTGGAGTGGGCTGACGTCTTCGGCGCGATGATGTCACCCAGAGGTGATGTCATTGCACCGGGGGGACACTCTAGCATTCAGCCTGAAAACAATATGGTACCACAGAGTGTTAAGGCTGAATGCTAGAGCATCCTGGTGACGTGCCTAGCATGATGACGTATCTTCCGCATGACATCATCGTGGCATGCTCGCACAAATCTCCCAGACCAGGAGCCTCTTGCCCCCACTATAAAAAGGTAAAGACCTGGCAACCCTACTCTAAAAATGTTTCAATCATTTGCACAGTAGAAACATGTATTATCAAGCCAATGGGACTCAACAATGCTTAACAACTGCACTCTATAATTTTGTGTGTATAAAAGCTGCTATCATTTGTGCCCCTGTATAAGAATATGTCTGAGTAAATATGTAAAAAACTAGACTTAAAAAAGATGGTATGCATTTCAATGTAGCCTGTAAATGTATTTATTTTATCAGGCTTAGTGAAAATGGAACATTTGTTATGAGATGAGTGTTTTCTTTCCCCCTACCCTTGCATGTTTCACAGAGGAACACTGTTACACATGTTTTTTCATCTACTGAACATGGGGATCATTGTCTATCACTGAGCTTGTCAAATGAGTTCACCAGCTCCATAGGAACTAGTGGCATGCCTTGCCAAAGAATTTTTGAAAATCCTCTAAATATGTATTTCCCTGCAATCCACAATATACATTTTGTATTTTCATTACTATAACATCTCTTTCCCCAAAATAATAAAATGTCCCAACTTCAAAAACAAAGTCATCTCTACCCAGGCTGATTGCTCTATCAAGCAAAATAAAACCAAGTAAAATAAAGATCAGTATTAGGTACAAATACTGTACATATTAACAACCTGTATATATTGCAGCACAATTGATACTGAAGAGAATTTTTTCATAAAAATTATACAAATATAGAGCGAGTCTAATGTTCTCCAGATATTGTCTACATATTCAAATATTTGCTGAATATTCTCTGAATATATGATACCTGGCTTGATATTTAGTAGTATCTGATGGCCATATATGCTTGTTTTTTGGCAGATGGTATCTCATAGTGTTTGACAGATTTGGTAGCTGACATGCTATGGTGCTGATGGTATTTCATAATTATGAGATTATGTATTTGAAGCCCACCACAATTAAAGCAAAAGAGATGGCAACAAGCTTAAAGGATTTACATTTTTAGGTAAGTTTTCACATTGAAAATATGCATTTAAATTTCAAGGTCAATATAATATTTGAAAACTAGCGAATTTTGAATATCTGGAAAAAAATCATTTTAGTTCTAGCACTACTAGCAGGTCAGGATAACATTGTTAGTAAAATATCACCTCCTCTACCACTGATAGGGGTGGGAGAACATAAGAACATAAGAACATAAGAGACGCCAATGTTGGATCAGGCCAAAGGCCCATCCAGTCCAACACTCTGTGTCACACAGTGGCCAGAAATACCAGTGCCATCAGGAGGTCCAGCAGTGGGGCCAGGACATTAGAAGCCCTCCCACTGTTGACCCCCCCCCCCAAGCACCAAGAAGACAGAGCATCACTTGCCCCAGAGCCCCTAGCTATACCTTGTGGCTAATAGCCACTGATGGACCTCTGCTCCATATGCTTATCTAATTCCCTTTTGAAGCCGTCCCTCTTGAGAGTTCTGGCACCTCTTCCCCCCCCCCCCCTAAAAAGGCCTTGGTTGTGCTTTGATTTCAAGAGTGCCCTATGTCTTGGAAAGGCACTCTATCTAACCAAAGCACATACATTTAACAACAAAGAACCAACACCCTACACAATCGTAGATCAGAGTCCCTTAAAATTCCTCAGGATCCAAGTTCATATTCCGTCATAACAAAGGCAGTGCTTGAACCAGCCCAACAATTTGTCAACTGCTAATGCTTTTTCCTTGCAGATCTGGGTAGACAAGCTGACATCCAATGCTGAGCCCAGCTGTGCCTGAGCCATCTACTGGATCTGCCTGACTTATTACATGGTGAAAAGTTGGGGCCATCAATACATTACATATTGTAAACAAACACGTACCGAATTTCAGGCCACAACAATATGCTGATCAGTATGAATACCGAAAGACAAGAAGCCTTGAACTTGCTTTCACCCAGTTTTATATCTTTTAAAAAAATAACCCAAACCATACTTTTCCTTCCTCAGCTGAGATACAATTGTTTTCCACATGTTTCATCATGTGCCTATACGACTACAAATGATGAATAATGGCTTCCCAACAATCTCACTTTGTTTTGCTAATTAGCACTTTTCCTATTTTGCACATTGTAAAAGAATGTACCAGTGCAATTAGAACACAACTAAGGAAGCAAGTCATGGTCATACTATGTGCTAATCTGTGTCAGCAAAACTAATTTCGTGAAGCCTATTTGAACCTGGGACTTGATCTTGTGCTACTGAAGTCCGAAAAAGTTTAAATTACATTGTAATGGGCCTTAAATGAATCAGAAACCAAACCGAATGAATGTGTTACAGTGTTTTCCTGTACACTCTTTTTATAAATATATTTTCTTATTTCAACTAAAATAGCTTCCAGAAAATATACACATTTGAATCACTTTTTTTTTTTGCTGAACAAATCTGACCATGAATATGTACAGAAAGAATACACTTGGGAATGTTTTCATTTTAATAAATCAGCCAGAATTTGGCTTGATCATGCTATCTCTATTGGGAGATCAGATTGTGGCCTGAGTGGGTATAGGAGAGAACAATGATGCTGAACACTGCTTTTTTACCTGTGGATTTCCTTTTTTGGGAGACGGTCTAGAGGGGAACATGCCCCTTCATGTTAGATGTATATGCTTCTTTTGTTCCTACAGGGAGTTCTAGACCTATGAGTTTTACTGATTTTTAAAATCTAAATCAGAACTCTCACGCCATTGTTACCAGCGGCTGCCTGCCATAAATTGAATTTCTGCCTTCACTGAGTGGACTCCGGAAGCCTCTTCATCTGGACTACCTTTGTCCAGAAGGGCTAACAGGAGCTGTTTTTGAGAGACAGACAGACAGACAGAGAGTGCACTGCTACTCTTAAGAAGCACAGTATGAGATACATGCCTTCTTAGGCCAACCACATGTACGAAAGACTTATGTGTACTACAAACAGTTCACAGGACAGGGAAACTGGTGAAGAACCATCTGAATCCGTTCCACAAAAATCACAGCCATTTTCACAGAAGGCACAAGATGATACACTTTGCATCACTTCAGAGTTATAGCTTCTCACTGCTCTTCTCCCTGTCATGAAAGAATGGTCAACAATGTTGCTAAATTATGACAATGCTATCCTAAAAATTTAAAATTTGTATTTTTCAAAGAGCACAATATATTTATTCACCAATGAAGTCTCAAAGGCCATATGGCTGACATGGTTGTTCAAACCAAGGTCATAGGAATCCTCCTGTGACATGTGGCTACAGGAGGTCTCAAACCTACTCTACAGTGATTTGGACTGATGCATCATTCCTAGACAAAGGATATATAACATGCCATGCAATCAATGACAGGTACTAGTAACTGTGGGGTTTTTCAATCATCTGTTAGGATAGATATATGATCCAAGCGTGTTTGGAATATTTCATTTATTCTACAATTTTAGAATGTCTAGAAATATTGCATAAGATGAATAAATTATAAAAAGTACCAAAAATTCAATTATGGTCACAGGATACACGATGCTTTCTTTTGCGGTAGGCATAAAGTTTTTGCTCCAGCACTTATCCAAGCTTTAGAACAAAGCAATAGGAAAATGATTATTTTAAGCCAACTGCAATATGAGATATTGGCTGTGGTTTCAGAAATCCTGAATAAATTTCACATTTTTTTAAAGTAAAAATGCCCTTCAGCAAATTTCTGAGTATTTCAGGGGAAATAGCATTTTAAAAATGCAACCAAGTTTTGTTTTAAAGCCGGACAAATTCTAGGAAAAATAATCCACCAGCATTTCCTTCTTTCTAAAAGTAATTCTTCTTCACCAATACACATAATAACTTGGTTTTAGAGTCCTGGAAAAATTAAGTCAACTAAGTTCTGTTACAAACAATGTCTTTCAGCCTACTGGTTTTAATTAAAACAAGCAATTGTGTAAATGATGCTTTAAGTGGTGAGAGCAGTTCTTGCAAGGAACGTTTTAATAAATTCTTGAAGAAAGATCTGGTATTAAAGCAATTAATCAGACAACCAGGCTGTGTTCATGTCTTCTACAAGTATATGCTATGAATTGTATTTTGCAGCCATAAAAACTAGCAATGCCAAGAAATGCATTCAAATAATGTACCACATATACTCTGAACAACGGCCCGAAAGTGGATCAAAAAATCTGCACAACTGGGCCATGTACTGCGGGTGGGAGATGTCTACAAAATGGGATGGCCTTTAGGTTTACACAAGAGGCGGGACCCGCGATACTCGCGCGGGGGGGAAGATCTCATATCACAGACACACACACACTTTCTCCCCAGGCTCCCCTGCAGCTGCCCAGACCCACTGTTTCCCTACCCCCGTGGCTTGTTTGGAGCTGCTCCAGACAGCCTCGCCAAGGCTCCCCCCCCCTCGGTGGTTTGTCCAGTACTGCTCTGGACAGGCTGAGCTCGCTGAGGCTTCCTGTCCCCCTTCCTTCTCTTGGTTCCGAGGCTTCCTATACATACCTGGGCAACGCCACCCGGGCTGTGGGAGACTGACCCAGCACAATGGAGCCTCGGGGGAAGCGAGGAGGCTGCCAATGAGACAGTGGCTGACCTGTAGAGCGACACTACACGGCCCAATCCTCCGACTGACCGACCAGCTGGGCCAAGCCAGGCCACGGAGCGGGTGGCATTGAGACCTTGACCCGCTGCGCGAGGCAGCGACAGTGGACCCGAGCAGGCCGAGTGGGTGGGAGGAGACCAGAGCTGGCTGGCGACCTCTCACCAGGGGAAAGATGGAATGGGCGAAGGGCAGTCGGGCTGACAGCTGCACTCGGCATCCTTGCCACTAATTCCAAACAAATGAGGCTGGTAAAACAGACATAAGAAACAGAGTGGGGGGAGCAGTGCTGAGGCGAAGTCCCCGGAGGTTCCTCGCACAACCCACCACAGTTTCCAAGGGTGAGTCCATTCTCTGTGCAGGGACGATTGTTGCTGTGGCAGTTGGAGCAGCAGCCGGGAGGGTTAGTGGCGTGGGGGCTTCCCTCGCGCTGTTCTCGCGCCTCAGTGAGTTCCCTGCGCATGCCCAGAGCAAGTAGTAGTGATTTTGGGGGGATTTAAATATCCCTCCAATATTTTTTTACAGTTTTCAGATTTTTGTGCACACCTGGGGACTGTCCCAAGTGTGCACGAAAATCTCCCTCCCCCCCAGGTGCCCCCGATGCGCGGATTTAGATATCCGCATGCAGGGGGTACCTTTCGCTATTAGATAGATAAAAATCTGAAAGGGAAAAAAAAGATGAGGGGACAAAACCCAAACTTATAGAGCAAAGGATGAGATCTCACTATGTTATGTCATGAGATCACTGCAGCCATTCTGAGGGTTGCTTAACAACCTCGTGAACTGGCGATATCAGGAGCAGTGGGGAAAGGATGAGGTAGAAGGTAAATGAGGAGGTAAGCAAATGTGTGAAGCGGCAAGAAAGGGAGAAGGCAGTGACACTGAGTGAGTAACCTAGACAGATGCAATGGGGAAGGGAGGAGGTACAGGCACTAGTAAGTGAGCAAGGCAGCAGGGAAGGAGACAGGAGAGGAGGCAGGGGAAAGGGGGAAAGGGGGAAAGGCATCAGTGGAATGAAGAAAAAGGAACAGGGGGAAGCAGTGACCAGCAGGGGATGAGATTTCCTCTTCCCGGCAAAATCCGCATGGGTTCCTACTTGTACTGGTTATTCTGATAAAAGAAGGCAGGATTCACAAAGGCCCGGATTAGACACACTTTTCACTAAACTCTGTGTCAGAAGGATCCCACCCACTAAGCATGCTTGCCGTGCCTAACTCTACATCTGTGCATAAATGTAACATTTACATAGAGCCTAAACATGAACATTATGGACACATGTCCAAATTGTACAACCATGATCTTCTAGACAATCTAGGAAGCAGCCATTTATCTTAGAACTCTGCAAGTTGGTTTTATGAACCTGGGACCTATGAAAATACTGTACACCCATTCATGTGCACCTGGGGAAACCTAGAGTTAGAATGGATGTGCCAGATGGCAAGGCAGGTAAGCACAAACCCACTCTTCCACCACATATAGCATCTACCAAATGAGAAGTTCATTGAAAGAACATTCTAGAATATCATTATTTCACCTGTCAACTTTTAGTACGAGTGCCACAACACAATACAATCTTATTGGATGTGGGAGTGCTCCATATGTATCTCCTATGTCAAAAATATTTTCCACTTCTTTTTAATGTTATATTTATATTGTATATGTGCATGTATACATTTGATATTTTGGAATGTATTAAAAAAATAAAAATAAAAACATTAAAAACATTAAAAACAAAACAAAAATATTTTCCACTTCTTGTCCCCCTGAATGTCTGCCACATCCAAAACAATATTCCACTCCTAGGCAATGCACAAACTTCTCTCATGTTGGGAACTTGTGTGTATCTGCTGTGGGTGGGAATCAGAAGGCAGATGAGAATGAGATACATTTTTCTCCCAGCTTCCAAAAATGCCATGACTCAACATGCTCTCTGAACTTAACATGAGAAAGCATAACTCATGTCTTCACTCCAGGAAAACACCAGAGGTAAAAACAGCAGAAGAATACAACTTAGTGGCTACATGGAAAATTAGAAATATAGGACTTCCGGGTTTTGGCACCTCAACGATGGCCACGTCTCTCAGTTACTCCGAGAGACGTGTGCCATGAATCGGGGATTAGGAGGGAGCGCGATTGTGCGCTCTCCCCCATGGAGTCCATAGGCAATGGACTCCTAGCCAGGGGGCTTTGGAGAGCCCTACCTCCGGCCGACAGCCGGCACAGGGGGGCTGCTCTCTGCCCCGAAGGTCCTGCCCTGATTCCCAGTATTGGACTCGAAGCGACCACTGGGACAAGCGTATGAAGGTTTGGCAATTTTACTCTGCCTACTGAGATCCCAGGGAGACCTGTTGGATCGTTTTTGAAGATGGATAAATGAGTTTAAGTTAAAGTGAGACATCGGAGCCCTGTTGCGAAGCCCCCACAAACTAAAGCGGGAAGGGGGAGGGGACGCCCTACCGCCTCAAGCGAATGAACGAAGCGGGACGGTGGGGGACTGAGCTAATAGTGGCAATGGATTACAGTAGAAGGACTAGATCAGAGAAATCTTCTAATAAAAGCATTTACAGACCTTTGAGACTTTGGCAACTTCAATCGGTAAATGTAAACAACCTTCCAAGATGGCGATCGGAGACATTGAGGGAGGTGGGACGCAAGCTTCTCTCAGGAAGAAAAAAAAACAGAGGGCTAGGTCAGGTGACCTAACCATAGATCCTTCCTACAGCATAGAATCGGGTGTCATCTGCTGGCTAAAGTGGAATATTTTACGGAAACGGCTCTAAATGTGACAAGACTCTTAAAGGGACAGTGTTTAGAATAAGAAGCAGTGAATCTTGGTTTATAGACAAAATTGAGACTGTGTATAGCTTGTATTGGATGGTGGCAAGCAGATTAAAAAGCGATTGGACTCTTGTACCATAACAAGCGAGTGAGAGCTCTGGAAAAGGAAAGTAGTACTAACTGGACAGAGCCTGTTTCATTAAAGCTGTTTATGAAAGAAGAATCAACAGAGAAGGAAGAGGACAAATTGAGATGACTGTATGGACTGAGTGAATCTAGGTTCCACAACGTCGTGTTTGTGGGGAGGGAGGGGAAGCGCAATGGGAGATGTCAATGTCTTTTAAGGTCTCTATACTTTTTAATTAGCTTTGGAGCTATTCTCTGTCTAGACAGATAAGCTGGATTTTAACTTGAAGCGATGAACAAGGAAACTCCTCATGTCAGAAGTTAATTGATAAGAGTTACAACTTTGTATTTATAAGCATATGTAACCTTCTACACTTGGGCTTTTAGTGCCTTTTTCTCTGTCTCCCTTAGTCTGTAGTCTTTCCCCTCCCCTTCTTTCGTTATAGTTATGTAGCTATTTTAGAAATGCAAATTTTTTAAAAAATCCCCTTCGGGGGGGGCAAAAAAAAGAGAATTAGAAATATAAATTAAAAAGATTTTACGTTCTACTCTTCAAGACATAAATCATGGTCTAGGATTGATATGGCGTCGAGGTCAGCATCTATGACTAAAGAACTAAAAGAAGCAGAAATCTTACCAAATACTTTTGCAGACCACAATCCTATCTCAATTGAGCTAAATCAAGGGGAAAAGGCTTCTAAATGGAGAATGAACATAAATCTTCTTAAAGGTCAAGACTTTTTGATAAAAACAAAAATAGCAATTAAAGAATTCTTCAAAAGAAATTTACAAATAGAAGTATCAATTAATATAGTATGGGACACTTTCAAAGCTTTCCTAAGAGGATGGTTTATCAATAAAAATGCATGGGTAATGAAAAAGAAGAAAGAAAAATATGAAAATTTAAGAGGAAAAATCCAAAGGGAAGAAGACAAATTGAAGAAACATCCACAAGGAGAAAATGAGCAGAGTAAAATTAAAATATTACAACACCAAATGAATATAATGTTGTCCCAAGAGATAGCTAAAAATATAGAATACTCAAAACAATATTATTTTGAACATACAAATAAAATACCAAGATGGTTGGCATATAAATTAAGTCAAGAAAAAGAAAAAAGCATTATAATAGCATTAAAAGATGAAAAGAATGAAATAAAATATACTACACAAGACATGAAATCCATAGTGAAACAATTTTACACTAGACTTTATTCACAAGAAAAACAAGACCCACATCTAATAAAAGAGTATTTGGTGAATAATAATAAAGGAAAATTTACGGAAACACAAAAAGACACTTTAAATAAACCCATTGCTCCATACGAAATAATTGAAGCTGTTAAAAAACAGAGAAAAAGGAAATCACCAGGTCTGGATGGACTGCCTGCAGAAATCTATAAGATCTTTGAAGAGCAAATACTGTTACCATTTAAAGATTTAATACAAACTATAACAAAAGAGGAGAAACTCCCAGACTCGTGGAATGAAGCTTTCATAACGTTAATACCAAAACCAGGAACAGATGGAACAGAAATCAAGAATTATAGACCCATCTCGTTATTGAATGCAGACTATAAAATATATACCAACATATTAGCAACAAGATTAAAGAAAATACTGCTACAAATTAAACATCAAGATCAGGCGGGATTTCTTCCATAAAGACAAATGAAGAATAACATAAGAACAGTAATTAATGTCTTGGAATATTATGAAACACACCCAGAAAAGCAGGCAGCACTGATCTTTTTAGATGCAGAAATAGCGTTTGATAATGTGTCATGGGAATTTTTGATTCAAAAACTAGAAGACTGGGACTGTGGGAAACAATATCAGCTATTTATAAAAAAACAATACGGCAAAATTATAATTAATGGAGATATGATGCAAAACATGCAAATACAAAAAGGCACCAGACAGGGTTGTCTGCTATCACCTTTGTTATGATATTTGTCTTAGAAACTCTGAATGATCTAATAAGACGTAACAATTTAATAAGAGGGCTAAGAGTAAAAGGTGAAGAGTTCAAACTACAAGCATTTACAGATGATCTTGTATTTATATTAGAAGAGCTGCGGTCCTCAATTAATCATTTGGTGGAAGCAATTTCAAGATATGGAAAAGTGGCAGGCTTAAAAATAAATTTTCAGAAGACGAAAATACTAGCCAAAAATTGTACGCAAGAAACTATCGACTCAATACAGGAGAGCACAAAGATTGAAATAGTAAATAAAGTTAAATATTTAGGAATAATAACAACAAACACAAATAGTTCGTTAATGGAAAACAACTATAAAAAATTATTGGGAGAAATGAGAAAAGACCTTTTTAAATGGAAAGACCTGCAACTATCACTAATGGGTAGGATTGCAACAATTAAAATGAATATTCTTCCTAATTTTTTATTTTTTGCCCAAAATCTTCCAATTATGAAAAATAATCAATACTTTATAGATTTGGATAAAAATATTAGACAATATATTTGGTACCCTAAGAAGGCTCGTATAAAGTGGAAATTGCTTCAAGATAAGAGGAGGGTTGGGACTCCCTAATTGGAATTTGTACTATCAAGCAGCAGCTGCAACATGGATCAAAGACTGGCTAACTTTAGACAATCGAAGACTACTAAAATTAGAAGGACATGATTTATGCATGGGTCTACATGCATATATATGGTACAATAAAGATAAAATACATTCTAATTTCCACCAACATATTACAAGAGGACCATTGATTAAAATTTGGGTGAGACTAAAGGGAAAATTCTACAATAAAATACCAAGATGGGTATCACCACTAGAAGCTTTTATTAAACCTACCTTCTTAAACAAATTAAAAAATGTATCCTATGAGTTCTTATTGGATAAAAATAATAACCTTAAAAATACTGAAATGTTAAAAAACCTTAACATAAATTTAACTTGGTGGGAACACACACAACTTAATTCTAGATATACCAAAGATAAAGCAACAGGTTTTTATATGCAAAAAAAATGAAATAGATAAAATTTGGTTTTCATCAAATGACAAAATGACAAGAAAAATATATAACTTCTTGTTGACAGATTATCTGATTGATGAAACAATTAAAGAAACAATTATAAGATGGATGCAAGATATAGGGCATAATATTCAAATTGATGAATGGACTAAGACTTGGAAATCAATATCATTTCTTAAAGCCACATCTTATAAGGAAAGTATAATTAAAATGTTTTATAGATGGTATTGGTCCCCAGATAGAGTTTCTAAATGTTCAGCTAAAATATCCAAGAATTGTTGGAAATGTAAATCTAATGTGGGGACATTCTATCATATGTGGTGGAAATCTGAAAAAATAGTCAAGTTTTGGAAAGAGGTTAAAAAACAGATAATGAATATGTTGGAAATCAATTTGAATTTATCACCTGAGATCTTCTTGTTAAATATTATAGCTAATGATATTGGAAAAAATGATATACTTATGCTAACTTATATGGTAACCTCAGCCAGAATTATATTGACAAAATATTGGAAAACAGATAGAATCCCTTTAATAGAAGAGGTAGTATATAAATTGTTAGACATTGCAGAAATTGAAAAATTAACAATGTTATTACATGGTAAAGATGAAAATGAATTCCAAAAATGATGGTCAAGAGTATACATATACATAAAAAACCCCAAAGATTTTGTGAAAAGACTCCAACGATATGTAAAGTATTTAATTATGTACAAGGTTACATATGGTGAAAAGCTATAAATAAAATACTAAAAAAAAGAACGAATAACTTTCTTCCAAATAACACCTCCTTTCCTGCCTTTGCTTTACCCAGGGAGAGGTGTCCTTGAGCGTTCCTCTGTACCAACTTAAGCCACAGATAACCAAAACATATATCTTCACTTGGTTGGGATGGCAACGTTAGGCATGGTGTGAATGTATGCATGGGGGAAGGAAGTGGCTTTTATTCAAATTATCTATATTAAGCTTCTACCCGCCAAAAGTTTTCAGTTCTAACACAGTGAACTCATCACTGTGCTGTTGAGTGTAACTGGACTGGGGGTGTGACAGAATGTTAGAACTCCCCTTTACCTCCGTCATCCCATTGATATGGCAGACGAAGAAAGAGGTGCTGGGACGAGCACAGGGTCTGAACCCAAGAACCCCAACCTCAAACCCAACAAAAGAAAAGATGACTGAGGTATGGGCAACAGACCCAAGAAGCACATCATCTTCAAACCAAAAATGAGACACGACAGCCCACACCGATGGGAAGACCCGGTGTGGTTGGTGAGCACCCCAAGCTTCAGGGGAGCAAAAACCTGCCCTGAGCGCAAACGGTACAGGGTCTCCCACCTTCCACAATGACCTGGAATGGGTAAAAGTGATCGAAGAATGGGAGGAAGAAGCTAGGGCTGGGCGCAGCCAAGGTGACCGGAGGTCCAAGATGAGAGAGCTGAAAGAGGGGTTCTCATCAAGAACCTCCCCAAAATGGGCAAAGAGCTGATGGTGAAGGAAGACTCTGAAGAATCAGAGGGAGACGCTGAGGCTGGGGCCCAAGGAGGTCCCCCTCCCAATCGGAGAGGGGACCAGCAACCCGAGAGAGGCCCCAAAATGCACTGGAAGCTACAAGGTGTCCTTGAGCATTGCTCTGTACCAGCTTAAGCCAGAGATAACCAAAACATATATCTTTCACTTGGTTGGGATGGCAATGTTAGGCGTGGTATGAATTTGACATATGCATGGGGGAAGGAAGGGGCTTTTATTCAAATTATCTATATTAAGCTTGTATCTGCCAAAAGTCTTAAGTTCTAACACAGTGACTTACTGGATCTTGTATACAATTCAATAAACTCATCACTGCCAAGAGAGAGCTGTTGAGTGTAACTGGCCTCGGGGTCTAACAGTCTCTCACCATTTCTAATTTTATAGCTTAGTAGAGTCTTATCCATAATAACACATGTAAGCATCCCCCTGCCAAATGATTCCAAGCTACTCTGTCCATTCCTATTTTTTCTTTTCCCTGTCACTTATATTTTAGTACAGAATCTTGTGTACACTCTAAATTTTAGATTATACAAACACACACTTGACTTATACCCCACCTTTCTTCCCAATGAGCACCCAAAGCAGCCTACATTGTTCTCCTCTCCTCTGTTTTATCCCCACAATAACCCTGTGAAATATGTTAGGCTGAGAGTGTGTGACTGGCCAAAGGTCACCCAACAAACTTCCATGGCTGTGTAACATTCTTTCCTTCCGTTTTCCCTTCTTTCCTTCCGTTTTCCTTCTGCACAGCTCTTGACATCACAATGCTATCACACTAGTAGCTGTCTAAAAGAAAATTATTTATTTGGTAACTGAACAGGTCCAGCATTAGTTCTTTATTCGGAATAAAAGGGGTCAAATCCCCCAACAGGCATAGATCAAAAATATTCCACTGCTTTATGCCACTTACAACAGAGGGGGAAAATTGCAGCTGCTACTGTTAATGGAATTAACATTATTTATGTTTCTAGTAATGCTTGTCCACCTCACACAATCCTCCATTTTATGCCTTTTCTTCAATTAAAGAGCGAATTCCTCACTCTGCTGAACACAACTATGTTATTTCAGCATTGAATGCATGGTCAAAAATGATAGGTACTTACTGGGTTCATAGTAATCTACTACATTTACAGAAGCATCTTGAGTATTTGCAACTTTGAAGTATCTCACAGTTGGGACATCCACACAAAACTCTGTTTTATTCAACTGGAAAATAAAGAGAGTATACATTCAAAGAACAGTATAAGGTTTCTGAAATGAAAGGTATGACTCATTAATGCCTAAGCTCCTCACTGCTAAAGAAAATAATTTCATTGAGCGGTTGAACATTTTTGCATTAACCAACATCCAAAGCTGTGCAAGCAGGTACAAGTACAGCCTCCCACAAAACAGGGGCGGACAGATGGCCTTATCAGAGCATACCTGCAGATAACAGAACATGCCACATACTAGTTCACACACACACAAACGCACACACAAAAAGGTTCCAAATTCATGGGAAAGAATTCAAACAAACCCAAAACAAACTCCTACTTCCTTATGCAGACAGCACAAGCACATACAGGGCTTTTTTTCTGGGGGAACAAGCCAGGATGGAGTTCCGGAACCTCTTCAACAAAATTCTTTTAAAAATGTTTAAAACTTCATGAGTTTTCAGTATACAGATTGAAAACTTCAATTCTCTCTTGAGAGTTCAGGCACCTTTTTTCTTTTTCTTTTTAAAGCCCTGCTGGGAACACACTTTAAATTCTCTTTTGGCATGCTAAATCAGTTTCAGTTCCTCTGCCTACCAGCTGTTTTAAACTGATGATTTTAAATTGGTAGTTTTAATATATTTTATTGTGTTTCATTGAGGCTAGCATTTTAAGCTTAGTTCCTGTAAGGTAGAAGGGTGGCTAATAAACATTTTAAATAAATAAAAAGCGTATTCAGCAACCTGGCTCCACAAAATCCCTATTCAAAACACGTTGCATTTACCCCTGGAAGAATCCTGCTTTTGACTACAGGAGGACAACTTCTTATGAGAATACTGTTGTTTTACCAGTTCAAAAAAGGATTATCTGGACTTCAAACAAATTGATGCTTATATTAATAATTTTAATCTAACAAGATTATGACAAAGGATAATATTTTTCTTGTATGTTGACCTACATAGTCCAAATATAAATAGACTTTGCCTTCTTCTTTCTCCACTTTCCTAATCGTATCATCTGGTGGCACAAAACCAGGTGACAGAGAGAAACCACTCAACAATCCAACTTCCATAAGAACCATACCGGTCCTTGAAGATGTATCAGTTCCCAAATACCTAAAAAGGGGGAAAGGAGAAGGGACATTTTTTATAAAAATAAAACAATCAAACATTCTAGTATTAAAATCTTTATGTAATAATGATCAAACTATGGCTTGGTTCAGAAACCCTGACTGGGCCCCTCTTTTTGCATGAATGAAGCATAAAGATAAGAGTGTGATTGCCCATGTGCAACGATTCCTGTATGAGCATACAACATACACATGCTTCCCACCTTTGAGTGGGAAGTATCATGCAAACTGTATGTACATAGACCACAAGATCTGTTTGCTGTGTATAAGCATACTGTGTGGGGGGATATTCATTTCTCCACTACAAAGATGGAGGACACTGGGTACAGAAAGTGGATTGGATCCCATAGAGAGGGCTTCCATGGACAGAAAAATTTCAGTCTATGGAGTATGAGTTTCCCTCCCCCACCCACTTGCTGCTGTCCAAAATGTCCTTCAAAATGCTTTTCTTGAAGAAAGTAGGGTTGCCAACTTCTGGGTGGGGCGGTGGAGATCACCCAGAATGATAACTGATCTCCAGACTACACAGATCGGCTCCCCTGGAGAAAATGGCCGGCTTGGATGGTGGACTGTATGGCATCATACCCTGCTGGACTCCCTCCCCCCCCCCCCAAACCCCACTGTTACCAGGCTCCACTCGCAAATCTCCAGGAATTTCCCAACGTGGAGGTGGCAAACCTAGGGGAGGGAGATCTTAAGAAACAGGGTGTGGATAAATGGATTTTGCACCAGGAGGGGGAAACAGTCAAAAATCACTCCTCACACACACACATCCTTCTACACAGATCTGAGGAGTCCAAGCCAGTTTTTGAACCAGCTCCCAGTTACTTGGGAAAAGAAAAGGCAAAATTGTGACCAAGGGCCAAAATATATGCCATGGTGTCCTTGTGGATGCCAGTACAACATCATCACCATTTTGAAGTAGGGCAGGCTGAAGGGCTCTTATTCTCCCCACCTCATTAAGTGCCAAAATGGCTGTACACCCCACCCTGGGTGGCTGTTTTGGCACTTGAAAAGACGTGGGAGGTGGAAACAAGAGCTCTGCACTGCAGGCCTGATCAGGATTGGGCTCTCATAGCATTTTAAGCATTATACCCTCTGTCACATCGCCAAGGTTAGAAATGCACTCCGGCTATCCTAACCTGTAGCCTTGCAATTACCTATGGAGAAACACAACACTGCAATCGCAGTATACAAATATTTGGCAAATGCTTGTGTACAACATTCATTTCCCAACTTCTGGAAAATATTAGACACATATATTCATAAACTGATTAATTTGACCCAGATTTTTCTGAAGGCACATCTTGCATGCAAGTATGTCTTCTACTGTCTGCTGCTTCTTCCTCCTACAGGGAAGAAACCAAGCCTTGGGCCAGAATAAGAAAGGGGAGGTGCGAATGCCAAGAAGATGGTCTGTTAACTTGCCCACTAGGGGAGGTGTGATGACAGCAGCAAACGATATTGTGTCAAGACACGAACTCCCTGGTGTTGTACTGAGAACTGAATCATTTTTTTTCCAAATAAGCACTGATGATTGAGCAAAAGTAGCTACAATCAATACCAATGAAATTAACAGTAGTTAAGATAGTCTAGACCAAATCCTATTGTTATTTTATATGGCTTACTGACAACTAACTTTTGGTGGGATTTGCCAACTTGGTAATAAGAACCAGGAGGAAGGAACTACATCATTCAAAGGAGCCCATTAAGCAACTCTATTATAAAACTATATATAACTATATATAAGTTATAGAACTATAAAACTTTTTAGCAAGTGGTACCTACAGAGTTTGATGCCTGAAGGGGCCCTTCAGACAGAAGAGTTCCATTTTGTTTACCAACTGAGCGATGGCAACACTTAATGGAACAATGGTGGTTTTCTAAATATACTTTACTGTTTTATAGTTCTTTCAGTTGGTAGAATTGTAAATTAGGCAGAAATAAACCCACTGGAAACTTAATTTGTTGATTGTTCCATTAAGTGACACCTCTGATAATTTGCATAATTGGACTAAAATTAATTTAATAGAGCCTCTGAGGTTTCCCTCCTCTCTCAACATCCAGTGACCGCTCATGAAAGAAACCATCACCCCGACACACAATGGTAATCTCGGAACATTTTAGGTACCTGAAAACCACATCATCATGTCAACACACAACTAGACTATGAAAATATATTTGTACCTTTTTATGTGATGACTAAGTGCTTCCTGATAAAGGGAGGTCTTCAAATAGGTGGTACAAGTATATTGTTTGACAGGGACAGTACACTATCATTGTTTCCTTGGAAGGGAATGTGCCTCCAGTATTTACTTTGAATGCCTGACAGTAGTTAAAAGTAACTGAATAAAATTATTGCTTTTTATATGAGGACAGTTTGCAAGCAAAGAAGACTTGCTTTACAAAGCAATGCTCAGAGGCTTGGCAGCATGGCTGATTAAATACAGATATGGCTTTGAAAGACGTTCAGCATAACTGCTGACTGCGGTTGGCTCATGAGATTAGACACAAATAAAACCATCTGTGGGATGAAGTGCCAGGCCAAAGTAGCTGCTATTGAAAACAAATAACTGAGCTGGAACAGCATGTAATTATGTCTGCATTATAACTGTAAACGGGAGGAGACCTAATTGCCATCAAGATACAATTATTTTCTACAAAAAAGTTGGTGTTTGGATCTCACTGAACAACTGTTGCCTCCAGGCTGGGCCCTCTAGTCTGGGCAGATTGTCTATAGTCTGTGCTTATTCTGTTTACTGCTTCTTGACCTCTGCCTTTTAGGCCTCATACCTTGCCTCTGCCTGCCTGGTGGATTCTGACAGCTTGCCTGACCTCAGCCATACTCCATGGACATCACCTCCCTTTGGCCCAACCCTGAGACTGTTTTGGCAGTATTATATGAACTTCTGGTCCCCTGGCTACCCGATCTTTGGCTTCATTTCAGACTGCTATCCTACACAGCATGAACATCAGTGCCTGATACACTGCTCCTTTAAGGAACAAGAGACTAAGCCTCAGGCATCTCTGACAGAGCAGAGGAAGGAAGGAAGGATTAGATGGTGACACAGGAGGCATGCACCGGATTGGCCTGGTGCATTGAGGGCTTATTTAATATAAGGAAAGGAGGGGAGAACAAAGCTCTGTATCCCTGTACACATGCAAACTATGCCTGTCATGAACTGGATTAAGCGCTTAATTTGTACATTATAGTCTTTATTAGATTCAGGTGGGTAGCCGTGTTGGTCTGAAACAACATAACGAAGTTTGAGTCCAGTGGCACCTTTAAGACCAACAAAGGTTAATTCTGGGTATAAGCTTTTGTGTGCATGCACACTTCATCATGCACACGAAACCTTATACTCCAAATTAAACTTTGTTAGTCTTAAAGGTGCCACTGAACTCAGTCTTCATTTAATTCACCATCACTACAGCTATATGGAAAAGGCCATAAATGCACCTATTTTATAGCTGGGAAACAGCTTTAGTTGGAGACATTCCCCCGGAGATTCTTGGGCTACAATCCTAAAGACACTTTTCCTATTGAACAACATAAGACTTATTTCTCATTAAACCTGCTTAGAATTACTCCCTTACTGACTTTCTGACTGATGTGGAATCTGAAGATTCTCTCAAATTCAAGTTCAACATTTTAACTATATGCACTGATTTTTAACTGTGTGTATTCATCATGTATTGTTTTATAACTTGCTGTGACATGCTTACGATCTTTTATATTCTTGGAGCTTGGATTGTTTTGTTAGCTGCCTTGAATCTGAGGAGATAAGGCAGGATATAAATATTCTAAACAAAATAAATAAATATCAGATCACAGTGGTTCTAAAGGGATATAAAACCACACAGCTAGCTGCGCCTTAGTTGCAACATTTATTGTATGTGACCAAGTATGATGTCCCCCCTCATGGATCACTGCCTTGTCGTGGCGAGGGGGCTTGCGCAGTTCAATGAAGCTGTGGGCTATGCCGTGAAGGGCCACCCAAGACGGACAGGCCACAGCAGAGAACTCAGACCAAGAGTGATCCCCTGGAGAAGGTAATGGCAACCCACTCCAGTATCTTTGCCAAGAAAACCCCAAGACGGGGACGGCAAAGGATGAGATGGTTAGACAGTGTCATAGATGCAACGAACATGAAACTGAGCCAACTTCAGAGGATGGCGGAAAACAGGAGGGCCTGGCGGGAGCTGGTCCATGGGGTCGCGAAGAGTCGGACTCGACTGTGCGACTGAACAACAAATAGTAGCTGGACAGTATCAAAAGGCTAAAAGATATGACGCCGGAAGATGAGCCCCTCAGGTCGGAAGGTGTCCAATATGCTACTGAGGAAGAGCAGAGGGCAAGTACAAGTAACCCCAGAAAGAGTGAAGCGGCTGGGCCAAAGCCAAAAGGACGCTCAGTTGTGGATGTGTCTGATGGTGAAAGGAAAGTCCGATGCTGCAAAGAACAATACTACATAGGAACCTGGAATGTAAGATTTATGAATCAAGGTAAGATTGATGTGCTCAAAAATGAGATGGCAAGACTGAACATCGATATCTTAGGAATCAGTGAACTTAAGTGGACAGGAATGGGCGAATTTAACTCAGAAGACCATTATATCTACTACTGTGGCCAGGAATCTCGTAGAAAAAATGGTGTGGCCTTTATAGTCAACAAGAGAGTGCAAAAGTCAGTACTGGGATACAATCTCAAAAATGACAGAATGATTTCGGTCCGATTCCAAGGCAAACCATTCAACATCACAGTAATCCAAGTCTATGCCCCAACCACTGATGCAGAAGAGGCTGAAGTGGACCGGTTCTATGAAGACCTACAACACATCTCATTGTTCCCCCCCCCTCCCAGCGCTTTCATTAACATGACCATGGCTGCTTCCATGTATTTGAAACTTCTAGTGCCTTGATACATTAGAAAAGGGGAGAGTTAAAGTGCTACTT
>NW_015175992.1:728375-728496 GCF_001447785.1 Gekko japonicus | reverse complement strand
AGTAGAGATCAAATTGCCAACATTCGCTGGATTATGGAGAAAGCAAGAGAGTACCAGAAAAACATCTACTTCTGCTACATTGACTATGCTAAAGCTTTTGACTATGTGGATCACAACAAAC
>NW_015175992.1:701419-728305 GCF_001447785.1 Gekko japonicus | reverse complement strand
ATGTATATTGTCGCCTTGCTTATTTAATACATATGCAGAGTACATCATGCGAAATGCTGGCCTAGATGAATCACAAGCGGGAATTAAGATTGCTGGGAAAAAGATCAACAACCTCAGATATGCAGATGATACCACTCTGATGGCAGAAAGTGAAGAGGACCTAAAGAGCCTCTTGCTCAAGGTAAAAGAGGAGAGCGCGAAAGTGGGCTTGAAGCTCAACATCAAAAAAACTAAGATCATGGCATCCGGCCCCATCACTCCTTGGCAAATAGAAGGGGAAGTCGTGGAAGTAGTGACAAACTTCACGTTCCTGGGATCCCAGATCACTGCAGACTGTGACAGCAGCCATGAAATTAAAAGACGCCTGCTCCTTGGGAGGAAAGTGATGGCGAACCTAAACAGCATGATAAAAAGTAGAGACATCACCCTGCCAACAAAAGTCCGCATGGTCAAAGCAATGGTATTCCCAGTAGTCATGTATGGCTGCGAGAGTTGGACTATAAGGAAAGCCGAGCACCGAAGAATAGATTGTTTTGAACTATGGTGCTGGAGAAGACTCTTGAGAGTCCCTTGGACTGCAAGAAGAACAAATCAGTCAATCCTAAAAGAAATCAACCCTGACTGTTCCCTGGAAGGCCAGATAATGAAACTGAAGCTCAAATACTTTGGCCACCAAATGAGAAGGGAGCACTCACTGGAGAAGACCCTGATGCTGGGAAAGATTGAAGGTCAAAGAAGACGGGGACGGCAAAGGATGGGATGGCTAGACAGTGTCATAGATGCAATGAACATGAAATTGAGCAAACTTCAGAGGACGGCGGAAGACCGGAAGGCCTGGCGGGAGCTGGTCCATGGGGTCGCGAAGAATCGAACTCGACTATGCGACTGAACAACAAAAAAAGTATGATGTCAAACAGCCTGGTTAGTGTGGGGGTGGCAAGCTGTAACAGGGTTCGAAGAAAATCCAGGAAAGCAAAGTACACAACTTATATGCAATGCAAGCAAAGCAAGCTACATTATTGTGATGGAAAATGAAAAAAGGTTGTATGGCATGGCAGAAACTCGCAAGTTTATCCTAAAAGCACTGATGCAGACATGTATCCTTGAATTCAGCGGAATTACAGCCTTGGTGGGATAACCTTTAACTGTATTATTACAACAGTTCAAAAGCAAGAAATTGCAAGTAGATAAATAGGTACCGCTTTGGTGGGAAGGTAACAGTGTTCCATGCGCCTTGGCGTTTAGTCATGCCAGCCACATGACCACGGAAACGTCTTCAGACAGCGCTGGCTCTTCGGCTTGGAAATGAAGATGAGCACCACAACCCTAGAGTTGGATTCAACTGGCTTTCAAGCAAGGGAAACCTTTACCTTTACCTTATGGGCAAGTTAACAGAGCACTGTATTTAATTGAACCAGTAATATTCTGTTTCTAAATGTGTCTATTACTTACCTGATCAAACCATCACTTCTAATGTTTCATTGTATATGCAGTATGTGATCCCTTATGTTATTCAGGGAAAAGCTCTACATAAAGATACAAAAATGCTTGCCAGTCTCACAAGTTATAAACATTCTAATAAAAAATAAGATGACTGGTGATTTCATACAAATTTCTTACCTAGTACACACATTCAAGGCTACATGGTTTATATCATTTTTGTCATCCTTCACAACAACATCCAAGTCAAAGGCTTCTAAAATCTGTGTCGATCTACTCCTCATGTCATTCTGTGGATTTTTCACATTGTACACAATATTGAGCTATAAGAGGGCAAACATAAAAAATTGGCAATATGAGTGGAGCATATATAATGTACTAATAGATCTTACAGTGGGATAATGACAAAATTCTAACAAAATGGCAAGAGTAGACATAAGCCAATCTAGATGGTACTGTTGGCATGTGCGTTATTTCTGATAATTATATGTATATATGTCTGTGGTTGCTTACACACATGCACACACCTGGACTGTGGTTGTGAATCCCTACGGGTTGGGAGAAAGGTGCTTTGCCTTGAAATGCTGTGACCTGCGAAGCTCCTAGCCTGCTGTTTATGCAAATGGAGTTTGACACACAGACACGGCTCAGCTAAGAAGCTGCACCGCCATTGTTAGCAGTGCCAAACAACAACTGGCATGGATATAAACCACCATTGATGAACTCTTGGTCACCACATAACCCCGATATCTGGTTTGCATCAAAAAGGACAGTTTCCTGTTGAATGGTCGTTTTATGGCTTTGAGACCAGGCCACATTGCTCTACACATCAAAGGTTGCCTTGGTACCAGCTTCACACCTTTGACCAGATGCATCCCTTGAGTTAAAGGTTTAGATTTCAAAATAGCCCAATCCTCTTAGGTAGGCACGTCATTATTAAATAACCAATAGTATAGAGTCCTGGGACGGACCACAGGAGGGAAGGGCAAGGAGGATGGCACCACTGCCAGCCCCCAAGAGCCCCCCTATATAAGGTGAGGTTCAACAGTTTGAACCCCGCTAGCCACCTTCTTCCCTAACTAAGCAACTTATAGTCTTGCTGCTATTGTAATCCTTTGTTTCCTCTCTGACCTCGTGGACTGCAGCCTAGAGGTCCACACGTGTTTGGCTGGTTCCAACTGTGTGCAGTAGAGTACTTATAGTTAGCCTGTTTATTTCACCTATTCTTCATTGGGAAGATCAAGCCTCTGATCAGATTAAGTATTTGCTACCCCCTTCCCCATACCTTTAGCATAAAAGTAACTATTTGCTATTTCTGTAATAACTGAGGATCTTGCGTGCGTGTGTGTGTCAATCTGTTTTTACGAATGTATGTGAACTAGAGTTAGGAAATAAAAGGAACCAATTGCTTTCATCAGATATTAGCCTCGTCTCCATTTGTAACCGGATTTCCTCCGAGGGTTGCGCTTCCTGTATACATTGGGCATTACCACCATGAAACATATAATTCATAACGCCTCTGTCGTAGATAAGTCAGTCAGGCTATCAGTAGGTTCTGAATTTCTTTTCTAGTATGATATCTGGTATCATTCATCATAGAATATTTTGTAATCAAACAATATGTTGTAAATCACTTTGGGTCTCCAATGGGAAGCAGGAAATGAATGAATGAAGTCAAAGAAATAGAATCAAACACACTATTCTAAAACTTCTCAAATACACTGTCAGTAATATCACATTAATTTGAATAATGATCACATTTGTAATTTCTGTGAATTCCAAGCAGTGACAGCCCCGGACTCATCTGGGGCTACTTTTGCAATCAGGGGACTTGGGAGTGAGGGAAGGTAGTGGGTTTGAATTAGGGGTATGCATTCGGCAAAGCTGAGTGGAATAAATACCTGAAAAATACCTTATCAGTATTTTTCAGGTATGTATTCAACCAAATCAGATTCTGTAATCTGATAAAGTGCTCCCAAATAAAAGCCGATTATTCGGCTTTCATTCTGTCCCTTCCACGAATCAGGGAGGGAAGGGGAAACAGATCAGAGAGGCTTCTTTAAATACCTCCCTGATCTGTCTTTGCTTCCCCAGCCTGCCTGCCACCACGGGCGGGCTGCGAAAGCAAAGGGGAGGGAGAGCGGGTCAGTTTCATCCACCTCCACTTGAAAGTGGAGGTGAGTGAAACTGACCCGCTCTACCTCCATTCCCTTCCCCATCCAGCTTGCCGGGCAGGACGGCTGGGGAAGGGAAGGCAGCAGAGCCATGGCTGGGGGAGGAAGGGGGAGGCATTTATATGCCATCCCCCTTTCATTCTCCAGGGAAAAAAGGAGTAATTTAAAGATGCCTCCCCCATCTTGCATTGATTCCCCAGCTGGCCTGCCAAGGTGGGCCAGCCGGGAAAGCAAAGACATCTTAAAATACCTCTCCTTCACTTCCCCAGCCAGGCCCATAGAATACAATGGAAAGATCGTGTTGCTGCTGTGGCGCAACTCCAGAGAAAAGGGGTTTAAAGTTTAAACCCCTTCTCTCTGGAGTCACACCGCAGTAGCAGCATGATCACTCCATTGTACCCTATGGGACCATAGGATACAATGGGAGATTGTGCCGCTGCAGCAGTGCAACTCTAGAGAGAAGGGGTTTAAACTTAAAACCCCTTCTCTCTTCACTTCCCCCACAGGCCCGCCTTGGCAGACCGGCTGGGGAGGGGAAGGGGAGGCTTTTAAAGATGCCTCCCCCCTTTTTCTTGCTTCCCCAGCCAGTGCGCCTTGGCAGGCTATGCTGGGGAAGCATAGAAAGATAGGGGAGGCATCTTTAAGAGCATCCCCTTCACTTCCCTAGCCAGCCTGCCAAGATGCACTGGTTGAGGAAGTGAAAAAAGATGGGGGGAGCATCTTTAAATGACTGCCCTTTACTTCTCCAGCCAGCACGTCTTGGCAGGCTGGCTGGGGAAGCGGAGAGAGAAGGGGTTTAAACTTTAAAGCCCTTCTCTCTGGAGTCACGCCGCAGTGGCGGCACGATCTCCCATTATACCCTACGGCCTCATAGGGTACAATGGAGAGATCGTGCTGCCACTGCGGCGCAACTCCAGAGAGAAGGGCTTTAAAGTTTAAACCCCTTCTCTCTAGAGTAGCACCACAGTGGTAGCAGGATCTTTCCATTGTATCCTGTGGGGCCATAGGGTACAATAGGAGATTGTGCCGCCACTACAGCATGACTCCAGAGTGAAGGGGTTTAAGTCTCTTTTCTCTTTGTTTCCCCCACCAGCCCACCTTGGCAGGCCGGCTGGGGAAGGGAAGGGGAGGCTTTTAAAGATACCTCCCCCCTTTTTTTGCTCCCCCAGCCTGTGCCCCTTGGCAAGCCGGCTGGGGAAGCAAAGAAATATTGGGGAGGCATCTTTAAATGCCTTTTCTTTACTTCCTCAGTCAGCGCATCTTGGCAGGCTGGCTGGGGAAGCGAACGGGTCAGTTTCATTCCCCCTCCACTTGGAAGTGGAGGGGCAGTGAAACTGACAGAGCTCAAGTTATAGCCGAATATTTTTGGCAATGCTGAGTATTTCCTGAATCTCAGTATAATACCGATACTGGGATTCAGGAGTATCGGCATTTACTGATATTTTCAGGTTTGGTTTATCAATTTTTTCCCCCATGCACACCCCTAGTTTGAACTTGGCTCCCCAGTAGCAGCTCATGGGTGGTGGTGAGCAAGCCCAGGCTCCAAGGAAGGAGCCAATCAGCAGCAGGCCAGTCCTGCCAGGGCAGACCAGGAAGCCCAAGGCTTCACTGTTGTCCACTCCCAGAAGATTAAAAAAGCCACTGCGGGGACCAGGCCCCTCAGTCCATACTGGCTTCTGTAATTTCTGTGAAATCCAAAAAATGTCCTTACAAGCTGCCATTTCATGGAAGGTTTGCATATTTACTACACCATCATTTTGTTGACTTTTGAGAGTGGCATAAAATAAATCCTTTGCACAAAGGAAAATGATAGTACTGCAAATATCCATTCATTCAGTAATAGACAAAGAACACTGGGAGAAACCATTCTGCCCTTACACTCAAAAAAAGTAGCAATTTTTCCGTTAACATGTATACATGCTATAGGCTAGCCCAGGAGCACAGCAGTTTCTCTGTTGGTGTTCTATAGTAGAACTTTTGTCCCATAAGAGGTCTCTTGGGATTGAATCAAACGCAGCCTTAAGGTCTAAAAAGGCAGCGAAAATCTTATTGCCTGTAATTCGAACCAGGGAAACTATTAATTGATCAGTTCTCTTTTTGTTGGCTGTTTGACAGCCATACTTTTGATGTATTCCTAAATTTTAATGTAATCTTATCTCTTACATGCCAATAAAGGTTGTCTGTCTATTAGAACTTTTGGAGAAGTTCATTCTCTCGTTATTCCTTAATTTTCCCTGTGCTTCACTTTCCTTCATATCACATCTGCTGGTAATAGGAGAAATACAGCAACTGTAAGCAAGTCTTCTTAACAGTAAACTCAATTTTATTCAGTAGAGCTTACTCCTAGGAATTTGTTCTTAAGATGGGATTGAAAAGATAATGAGAGATAAACGTCTGAGTGACCCACACATTCACATATATGTTTAATTGCAGCTGATTTATCTTGCTGTTTCAAATGGCAAGTTGAAAGTTGACAGTGGGGCTTAAGATGTTTGTCCAGATGGTCCTGTCATGGAGAACCAATGAGGAAAAACCAGCATCTTTTTAGGGAGGTCATGACTTTCCAGCAACAGAACTCAGAAACGGAACCCTAGTCAGGAAAGTAGACTACCCAGAAGGAGGTAGAGACTGCACCAGCTGTTTAAGGTGTATTCCAGGACATATTCCATGAAAACAGTTGGCTTACACTGAAGCATGCTTAAATCAAATGAACTAATAAGATAGTGTCACATTCTGCCCAGCAGAGGGCAGTGACAAACTATTCAAACATGCCGGTCTGTCAGATGTGGATGCACTTTTGCTACTAAAAATAAATTCCCTCTTATATAGTAAAACAAAGTAACTGCCAACAAAACAAAGAAACTGCCAACAAATAAAGACTGCTTCCATGGAATTGCCCTCCTTCAACATTACCTTCTAAAGTTAAACACTACAGATCTTAGCAATCATAGTTAAGAGGATCTTACCACTCAGTTCCTAAGACAGAACAGGACTGACATCTTCAGAAGAGAGGGTGGTGGTTTCCATCAATTCCCTCCCATAAACACAGACATACTGCAGTCTCTTTCTTTGACCCCTGTAGTGTTGCAGTCTCCTCCTTTCTTTATTTTATTGATATATTTTGTTTGGCTTTTATCCTACCCTCCCCCACAAGCAGGCTCAGGGTGGGTCAGAACAGTCTTAAAACCATACAGAATTTAAAACAGAATACAATCATAAAACAGTTATAAACAATTTGTACACATAGAACCTTAAGAGGTGCCAGTTAATTTACTGAACAGGATGAGGTTCCAGTTTTGATGTAGCTGCAGAGTTAAGCATTGCAGGAAAAGCGGGTGGGTGAGTGAGCAGCTAAGATAGACTACAGTACTGCTGTAGTACTGAGTTGCCGCGCCTTGACCATAGACCTGGTGGAACACCTCCGTTTTACAGGCCCTGCAGGGCCTGGATCTCACTAGAGAGGGTCTTCCATCAGGCTGGCACCAGAGCCGAAAAGGCTCTGGTTGAGGCTAAGCAGAAATCTTTGGGGCTGGGGACAACCAGTAGCTGTTGAGCGGAAGAGCGCAGGGTCCTTCAGGGGCTGTATAGAGAGAGACAGTCATGCAGATATGCTGGTCCAAGTCCAGATAGGGCTTTAAATGTAAGAACCAAGACCTTAAACTTGATCTGGAATTCAACGGGGAACCAATACAGCTGGCGAAGCACCAAAGGATGTGTGCTCTTAGGGATGTCCCTGTAAGGACACGCACTGCTGAATTTTGGGCCAGCTGCAGTTTCCAGAGTAGTCTCAAGGTTAGCCCTGCATACAGTGAGTTACAGTAATCCAACCTGCAGGTGACCATTGCATGGAACACTGTAGCTAGGTAGCACGCAGGGAAGGTAGAGGACCAGTTGCTTGACCTGTCACAGATGGAAAAATCCAGATCTTACAAGTGTTGTGACTGTTGTTACAACTCCATGGGAAGTGAGGAATCCAGGACCATACCAAAGCTCTTTACCACTGGTGCAGGAATTAGGAGTGCCCTGTCCAGGGCAGGGAGTTGGATCCCTAGCCCAGTAGCCCCACGATCCAGATACAGGACCTCCATCTTCACTTCATTCAGTTTCAGTCGGCTCTGCTTTAACCACACATCCACAGCATTCAAACCCTCAGCCAGAATGTCTGGGGTGGTATCCAGATGGCCATCCATCATCAGATACAGCTGTCATCAGCATACCCCAGTAGTGTTCCCGAGGGTTGACTGTCCCCCAGGAACAAAACTGGGGAAGGAGTTCAGTAGGCTGCAACAGGATCGAAAAGGAGGAAAGACTTGCTCTGCAAGGGTATCTCATCACAAGTTAGTCATACAAATATATACTTAACAGTAGAAGTATATGCAACAGATACAATAACCTTCACCCATTTACTGAACTTACATTTTGTTTTGTTTTGTTTTAATTAATCTTGGTGCCATTTAGGGGGGCCTATGTTTCAGACTCAATCCACTTAAGTGTGTTTCTGGCTAGGATCTATTCTATACCCTGATCCACTTAAGAAACAACTAAACAGCAAGGGTAAAAATCCCTTAGCGTTTGTCCTCTGTTGATAACATTGCTGTAGTTATTACGAAGTATAGAATTGTAGGCTAGAGGTGCTGCCTTATTATTAGCTGGTAGCCCCAACAGCAGGGGCACCCCACTACTGACCTGAACCAAAGTCCCCAAAAGTCAAGCACTCTCAACTTGAGCCACAGACTCAGCCTGCAAGCACTCTGTAAAAAGAGATTTCATACTCAGGTTTCACACAAGGCAGACCTCCAAGGCCATATCCAACCTCCCCCTCCACCCAGAAGAGGTGTGCATATGAAATAATGGGTTCTACCAGGTAGGTATCTGCATTTCTAAAGGCTATTCAGTTGCCACCTGGCGAATAGTCCTTCTATCTCCAGAACTTCACCTAGCCCTTTTGTGTGACCCCATGTCTATGTGAGAATCCTTTGTCTCCAAACCTGTCTTTTTCTGCTCCATCTCTCAGGATACTAAGATAAACCAATTAGACAATCAAATGTTTAGCAATCTAATCAGAGACCCATCTCTCACCTTTTGTCTATACTTGGGAGCCTTTTCAGACTGCCTTAACGTGATCATTAGTGGTCAGAAAACCCATTCAACTAGCCACCCAGCACCTGGCTGATTTAATCAAGGCTCTGCCCCTCTGGAACTTCATTGGTCACATCCAGGTCTGGGTCCTCCTGATGCTGCACCTCCTGGGACACAGGACTGGCCCACGTAATCTTTTGTCTTCACCTGAGACAAGCCCCTCAAGACCTATTGGTCAGCATTGTTTTCCAAAGTGTATATCCGTCCAAGCACACCCCTACACTCTCTCTCTCTTTCTCTGCCCACCTATAGCACATAATGCTGGCCACTGGTGCTATTCTCTTCAAGGACTTCTACACATCTGGACAGGTAATATTACCCAGTAACTGACCCCTCTATTCACTCTAATTCACCTCTGCTTTCTTAGTTCTGTATTGTTTGATCTTTTTGAATGCTTAGTGTGCTTGTGTTTATGGAAATTTTTTAATAAAACCTATTTAATCTACTCTTCAAATCTGGAGTCTTCCTACTGTGCCGGACCTTGGTATAAAAAGGTGTACAGGTCCCTTGTACCCTTCTGGCCTTGCCTGCTGCCTAGCTAATTTCCCCAAACAACCAGGCAGGCCATTGGCGGTAACAAAAGGGAGGAAAGGGGAATCATGTAGTTAGAATATACTACTTCCTTCAATCTAAACTTTAATATATCAAGGCTTTAAAATCCTGCTATGAATCTCAACTCTGAGAGGTAGTGGAAGAAGATTCTCAGATTTCTGTTTCAAATGACACACCTAGAGGGTTCCAAACCACATTTCTGCAAACAGGCATTTGAAGTCCCAGAAGCTGGTTTAGCTAGCTGAATACATAAATCCATTAATAAAACAGGAGAATAAAAACAAGAATGACAGAACATTGCCTTCTGAACTTAGAATGCATCCAAAACTACCAGTCCAACTTAAAACAAATCCCTCAAGATCCCAAAAGAGTGAAGTAAAATGTGCTTTGTCCTTATTAAAGGCATGCTGTGATTTTGGTCAAACTAAGCTGGAAGCAGATCAGTAATTTGTCATCATACACACACTGTTGCTTTAATATTTGCCAAGAAAAGCAAAAGGGTAAGAATTTACCAATAACACAAGAACATCTGAAGCAACAAACTGAATGACCCCTTAAGAAGGATTTTACTGGAAGGCCTACTGTTTACTTTTCCATTCCTTCTTGATCCTGGACGAAGCATACAGAACCAAAAAAAGTTCTGTGAGGGGTGCCTAAAGATGCCTTACCCAGCCATATTACCTGGGCAAGACTAGAAACAAACCAAAGCAGAATTTGCTATCATTAGCAGAGATAGGATTGTAAACTCAGTTCTTAGTAGACACTGGTGGTTTCAAAAGAGGGATGGATATGAATCCAACACACCACTATCCCTTCCCAGCCTACATTTAATTATGATTTGTATCCATGCTAGTATGTGTGCCTGTCAACACCATGGGGAATGCAAGGACCAGAAAACCAGTTCAGGTCATGCACAGCCCAGTTCTTACACATTTGCTGTGCACACTGCACACATTTTTCTCTCACAACTGTGCTTATTATGCACCATGTACATCACCCAGGTTCCAGCTTTTTGGTTCTTTTTACAATCTACTTCTAGCCTAAATATTGTTTCATGAAATTTCACTTCAGACTGCTGGTTGTTCTTTTATGCTATTTTTAATGTTATTTTTGTATTTTTAATATCTGCTGATGGCCAGATGACTGGACTCTGCCCTGGATATTTTGGCTAAGGCTTTAGAGGCTGTGGCTGGTTGGTTATGACAGAGCCAGTTGAAACTTAATCCAGCTAAGACGAAGGGCCCGTTTCTGAGTCGTGGGGGGACGGGTGCGGGTGTCAGACCCCCAGTCCAGTACACTCAACAACTGTCTCTTGGCAGTGATGAGTTTATTGAATTGTATACAAGATCCAGTAAGTCACTGTGTTAGAACTCAAGACTTTTGGCAGATACAAGCTTAATATAGATAATTCAAATAAAAGCCCCTTCCTTTCCCCATGCATATGTCACATTCACACCATGCCTAATGTTGCCATCCCAACCAAGTGAAAGATATATGTTTTGGTTATCTGTGGATTAGCTGGTACAGAGGAAGGCTCAAGGACACCTCTCTCTGGGAAAAGCAAAGGCGGGAAAGGAATTGTGATTTGGAAGAAAGTTATGACTTCTAGAAGCAAAGGTCCCATTCTCTCACACACTCACTCACTCCCCTCCCCGCAGGAATTCCCTCCCCCCAGTAACTATGGCAACCCAAGCAAACAAAGTGAAGGATGGTTTGACAGAGGGAATCCAACTCCCAGCCCTTAGTGGGGTGCCATTGACACTGATGCCAATGGTGAAGAGTTTGGGAGTTATCCTGGATGCCTCCCTTTCTACGGAGGCCCAGGTCACTTGCCAGATCAGCCTTCTACCATCTTCATCTGTTCAGGAAACTCGTCTCCTACCTTTTCTCCTGGGACTTGGCGACAATGATCCACGCTATAGTCATTTCCCGGCTTGATTACTACAACTCACCCTATGCAGGCCTATCCTTGAACCTGATCTGAAAGCTTCAACTGGTACAAAATGTGGCGGCACACCTGCTGACTGGGACGCCTGTGAGGGCGCACATTCAGCCAGTGCTGCGCCAGTTGCATTGGTTCCCAATTGAGTACCGAGTCAGGTTCACGGTTATGGTATTAAACTTTAAGGACCACAAGGGTCAGAAAGAAGCCTAATAAAGGGCCAATATTAAAAACCTAGTTGAAACTTATAATATAAAAAAATACACGTATTTATTAGAAAGTCAGTTAAAACCATATAAGGACTCAATGAAAGCCTCATAAAAAAGTAAAGGTGGCCTAAACACAAGGGCCAATACACATGACCTGATGCGTTTCCGTCCTATTGGGGCCTTCTTCAGAGGTCAAACAATATTGAGGTACACATAACTTTAATACATATTACAACAAAATAACCAATAAGTGAATATTGGACCAAGAAAAGAAAGGTTAAGCAGCAAGCTCTAAAGACACAAGACAAAGATGTTTTTGAGGCCTCAAAAGATGAAAGTCATGTATCTGGTGCCAAATGCACAGTTGCTGAACTTCTCCCAATTTAAGTCCAAAAAGCACCTATTTGCTTGAGGACACTAGCTCTGACTTTGATAGCCACACAGGTGCTTTTTTATATGTTATAAGTTTCAACTAGGTTTTCAATATTGGCCCTTTATTAGACTTCTTTCTTACCCTTGTGGTTCTTGATTCCAGTTTTTGGGTCAGGTTTGTTTTCCCTTCCCTGTGTCTTACTACATTAAACTTTAAGGCCCTATGCAGCCGAGGACAAGCATACCTATGGGACCATCTCTCCCCATATAGAATCATAGAGTTGGATCTCCATGGTCATCTAGTCCAACCCCCTGCACAATGCAGGAAATTCACGAATACCTTCCCCTCCACACCCACAGTGACCGCTGTTCCACGCCCAGAAGATGACAAAAAACTTCCAGGATTGCTTCCTGACCCCAAGAGCCTTGTGCTCTTCAGACCAGCAATGGTCTCCTATGAGCTCAATGACAGATGTTTTGTCACTGTCATATGTTCTGTCTGTGTGAAGTGTGCTGGGCATTTGGCCCAGTGGGGCAATACTCTCTGTATGAATTTAAACATCTGTACAGCAGGTATGGTGTTCCTAAGATAAATCAGACCCTGGGGTCTCTTAACACCCTTGATCCATAGAATACAACTTTGGTCCATAAACTACACAACATCCTCTGACAGCAGCCTCAAGTACAAACACATGCTAGTACCTTCATGAGTTATCTTCTTCCCCATACTAGGAATACAAATCCAAGATCATTAAGTCACAGCACATGCCAAAGTCAGAATGGGACTCTGGTCAGTGGCCTACTTATCATAATGTTGAATCCAACCCCAATAATACAAAAGTTATCCACCTATAAGAGTTTCCAATTCAAGTACCCCTCCACTGCAAAATCCTTTTCAAAACGTAACTTCTCCTCCCTAAAAAAGTATACTATGGCTACATACCTGAAAAATTCCAAAGCCGTGGCCAGTGGTTGAAACTGTAACCCCCATGGGCTGTGTAGCCACAATCTAAAAGAAATTGAAAATTTTAGCATGCTCAGAAACTGCAGTGAAGAGGAGGCACTAACTTGAACTAAGTTGCTCCTTTACTACCTCACCTCTTTGCTTTTGAGAACAAAGCGGTTTTTAGTATCAAGTCTGTACACAAATGGATTTTCTTCACCCGTTGAGTGGACAGTGACATCCATTTCTATGTTACCGCCAGCAGTATGCACAGCACAGGCACTCAAAGCCTGCAGGGCCACAATGGTGTCCTGTTTAGGGAAACAAGAACAAAGGCTATTTAATATGAGTGCTTGCATAGCAAGTCTGCCTTGAAGTGGAATAGCTCAGATAGCCTCTTAGAATATCTGTTTACACACAATATACCTCTGCTCCATTAGCACCCTGTCCTGACCCTTGTTAAGGTCCACTAAACAGTTCCAGCCCCTCTCAGCAGCACCAGTATTCCCCTACTCACCCTCCTTGGCAGTGCTTGCCATCTCCTGGCAGCAAAAGGGGGGAACAGGGAATATACACTGCAAGGGTATGGAAGTGGTAATGGCACCAACAGCAACAGCAGCTGAAAGATCTGAAATGGAGCTCTCCATTTGGCTGTAGCAGCCAACATTCTGACTGTTCATTTACCAAAATTCATACAAAGTTTTGTAAGTTTCCAGTATGAAAATCTGAATGAAACACCGCATGACAGGAACTACGTATAAGACTAATATTCATTCTGAGAGGATACTAATATAGTTAAATGTATGAAGATCATTCTCTAACCTGGGTAGAAGTATAACCTCCAAGGCTGTTCCTTTGCTTGAGTAGCCACTTCATAATAGGTACTCCTTCTAATAATCTCTGTTGTTTGACATGAGATAACAGAGCATAGCCTGCAAGCTCAATATCAGTAGAGTGTGGCTGCCAGGAATCAGACAGTTCAGTAGCCGGGGATCCCCAGAATCTGAGTTCTCCTGGAAAAAAGAAAACAGCTCTTGTAGCACAACCACAAGAAGTAACGTTTCCGTAACTTAGGAAAAGCCTACGTATGTCATCTGGCATATGAAACAACTTCAAAGACCAATTTCAACATTTTCTTTTGCTCTAATTCTTGTCCCCATTCTTATAACTCGTTGTTAGTAAGCAGTACTGGCCACAACCTTGGCATTAACAATTCATACCATTTTAATGTTATGGTTGCACATAACCACTTGCCTTGCTGCCTGCTGCTGTAAAGCCTGCTTTCAGGTGATCATGCAGAAAATAAATGGTAAATTGTAAGGAGCTGCGGTGGCTCAAGTGGTTAAGATGCTGAACTGCAGGCTGTGGAAGGTCGGTAGTTCAGCAGTTCAAGACCCGAGTGTGCCATATGACAGAGTGAGCTCCCGTCTCTAGTTCCAGCTCCTGCCAACCTAGCAGTTCGAAAGCAAGAAATTGCAAGTAGATAAATAGGTACCACTTCAGTGGGAAGGTAACAGCGTTCCGTGCGCCTTGGTGTTTAGTCATGCCAGCCACATGACCATGGAAACGTCTTCGGACAGTGCTGGCTCTTCGGCTTGGAAACGGAGATGAGCACCGCAACCTTAGAGTCGGACTCGACTGGCTTTCGAGCAAGGGAACTGTAATGTATTACATGAAGCACCTCATAGGACTCCCATGTTAAGCTTCGAGCCAGACCAGGGCTCCTCTGAGCGAACTTCCTATTGGTCGCTTCGTAACAGCGACCAATCAGAACGATACCATTCCCTAGGAGGGAAAGACTCCCATTGGTCTTTATTCTAGCAATCTCATTGGTTGTTATTTGTAAATAGGCGTGGCTACATTAGCCCGGTTATGTTTAAAAGGAGCATAAGCTCCCACTGTTTTCTGTTCTGGTTTCTTACTGAGTTAGTGCTTGCTCGTTACTTCCAATAAAGCTGAATCACTTGCTGAATCACTGTACGAGTCCTTTGTTAGCGCGATCTAACAATTGGCGACGAGGATGGGATGTTAGAGCAGGTAGGCAGCCCTGCGGACATCCACACTTCGGACTCGGAAGAAAGCGGGCAGAGCACAGCAGCCGATCCGGCGGAGGCGCCACCAGCTCCGGTGCCCAAGTCTCCCCCGATGGCTGGAAGCCAGAAGTTCGAGTGCTTCGAACCCTCCTCAGAAGACTGGGACTCCTACCTGTCCAGGTTCGAGTTCCATCTGGAGACCCACGACATCACCGATGAGGCGAAGAAACGAGCATGCCTCCTGAGTTCCTGCGGGAAGGGGACCTTCGACATAGCCAGGTCGTTGGTGGCCCCAACTGATATAAAGACTGTCACCTACGCTGACATCACGGAGAAGCTTAAGGCTCACTATTCTCCACAACCGTCGGAGATCGCCTGCCGGCACGCTTTTTACAAGCGGAACCAGGCCGGAGGCGAGACCATCGCAGATTTCGTGGCGGCCCTTCGCAAAGCCGCACGGCCATGTAATTTCCACAACGTGGAGGAAGCCCTCAGAGACCGTCTCGTCTGCGGTCTCAAAGATGAAAGGCTGCAACAGAGGCTGTTCGCCCGCACCACCCTGACCTGGGCAGTGGCCTACGAAGAGGCCGTGGCCGCGGAAGCAGCGGAGAAGTCCACGAAGGAGGTCCGCCAGCGGGTGGCAGAGCCCAGTATACACGCTCAACGAGACAGCGAGGGCGAAGACGCGGATGATGACGTCAACGCGGTTCGAGGCAAGCGGACCCCAGCGAAGACTACCAACGTCAAGCCTTGCTCCGGTTGTGGCGGGAAGCACCAGCGCGGCTCCTGTTGGGCTCGTGATGTCGACTGCAGAGCGTGTGGGCGGCGTGGTCATCTGGCCAGAGTCTGCAGATCAGCGAAGAAGGATCCCTCAACTAACAACCGGTCAGCGCAGAGGGGCACTCCAGTCAGCACCCAAGGCAAGACCCGTTCCTCAGCATCGGAAGCAAGCTGCCAGTTGACGGCGACCTTGTCGAGCGCATCGGCCGTAAATCGCACCAGCAGCCAGGGCAAGATCACCGTGACTCCACTCCTCGACGGCCGACCCTGTACAATGGAGGTGGACTCAGGATCGTCCGTGACGGTGATTTCTGCCGCGTCCTGGCGCCAGTTGTTCCCGAACCGAAGCCGGCGGCGGCTCCAGCCTGCGGGAACCAGAGTGTCCGACTTCCAGGGCAACCGAATTCCCTTGGCCGGACGGGACTCTGTTACTGTTGAGTATAAGGGGAAATGTGTTAAACTGTCATTCCTGATTGCAGAGGGAGACCGGGTTAACCTGCTAGGGTTAGATTGGTTTGAGCCATTGGGCATCGGTATTTCTGGGATTAACAGGATGTCTGAAAATAAATGGGGCATGCTGTACGACCTGTTCCCTGATGTATTTGCCGAAGGGTTGGGAAGGTACAAGGGCCCCCCGGTTGCGTTTGACTTAGATCCGTCAGTCAAACCTATTAGGTTGAAGTATCGGAAAGTACCTGTGTCTCTCAAACATAAGGTGGAAAAAGAGATTGACAAACTAGTTGAGCAAGGGGTTTTAGAGCCAGTACCATACAGCAAATGGGAGACCCCGATCGTAACCCCTGTCAAATCAGATGGGTCCATACGACTATGCGCCGATTACAAATGTACGATTAACAAGGCGCTGCAGCAACATTCGTACCCGGTCCCGGTAATAAGCCACATTTTGGCTTCCCTGGGGGGTGGCAAGATTTTCGCCAAATTTGACCTGGCCCAGGCATACCAGCAGTTGCCTGTCACCCCGGAGGCTGCCGAGGCCCAAACAATTGTAACCCACCAAGGGGCTTTTAAAGTGAACAGGCTGCAATTCGGGGTCAACGTAGCACCTGGGATTTTTCAGGGCCTCATGGAACGTCTACTAAGGGGGGTACCTGGCACAGTGCCCTATTTTGACGACGTGCTGATTGCGGGCGGGTCTGAACAGGAACTACTGGACCGGGTTAAAGAGGTCCTCAGGCGTTTTCAAAATGCCGGCCTCAGAGTTAAGCGCTCAAAATGCACGCTCGGGGTGGAAAGTGTGGACTTCCTGGGGTTTCGCATTGACGCAGAGGGAGTCCACCCCACGGATGAGAAGGTATCTGCAATCCAAAACGCCCCCAGGCCGGTGAGTAAGAAGGAGCTCCAATCCTTTTTAGGACTCCTGAATTTTTATCATGCGTTTTTACCGCATAAGGCATCAGTGGCGGCCCCTTTGCACGCGCTTTTGCACAAGGAGGCAAAATGGAAGTGGGGGCAGGCCGAGGAAAAGGCTTTTGTGGGAGTCAAGGAGCTGCTGACATCTAATGCCGTACTCACGCATTATGATGAACACAAGCTCCTGGTGTTAGCTGCTGACGCTTCACCGTTTGGAGTAGGCGCAGTTTTAAGCCATCTGATGCCTGATGGGAGCGAAGCGCCTATCGCTTTTTATTCTAGATCACTATCTGCGGCAGAGCGGAACTATGCCCAGATAGACAAGGAGGGTCTGGCGTTGGTAGCGGCTGTCAAAAAGTTCCATGATTTTATTTTTGGCAGACGATTTTTGCTGGTCACTGACCACAAGCCGCTACTGGGGATTTTTGCGCCCGATAAGCAATTGCCAAACATCATGTCCCCACGCATGCTTAGATGGGCGATATTTTTGCAGGCTTATGATTTTGACTTAGAGCACCGGCCTGGGAAAGCGATTGGGCATGCGGATGCCCTCAGCCGGTGCCCGGTGCCGGACATTGGCGCAGACCCTGCCCCCGCCTGTGAGGTCTTGGCAATTGAGGAGCTTCCTCGACCCCCGGTATCATCCAGGGACATTGCAGCACACACGGCCAAGGATAGCGTGCTGTCCCGAGTATTAAACTGGGTTTGGAGGGGGTGGCCGGTTGGAAGCGTTGAACCGGAGTTCGGCCCTTACAAAAGCCGTCAAAATGAACTATCCATTTCTAAGGGCTGTGTATTATGGGGGAACAGGGTGGTGGTTCCTGACAAACTCAGGACGAGAGTGTTAGAGTCGCTGCACGAGGGTCACCCCGGTATGGTACACACCAAAGCGTTGGCCAGAGGGTATGTCTGGTGGCCGGGGCTGGACAAAGAGATCGAAGAATGGGTACGAGGGTGTCCCAAATGCCAGCAAGTCAGACCCGATCCCCCACAAGCTACACCCCAAGGCTGGGAGTCATCTGGTAAACCCTGGGCCAGATTGCATATAGATTTTGCTGGCCCTCTCCAAGGGCAAATGTTCCTAATTGTGGTGGACGCTATGTCCAAATGGCTGGAGGTCGTGCATATGAAATCGACCACATCACTTGCTGTGATCCATGCGCTCCGCCGACTTTTTGCCACCCACGGGTTGCCTGACGTCATCGTCAGTGACAACGGGCCTCAATTTGTGTCTGAGGAATTTAGGCTCTTCCTCACGAGTAATGGCATACGCCAAATGACTTCGGCCCCTTTCCATCCGGCATCTAATGGCCAAGCCGAACGGATGGTCAGGACGGCCAAAGAGGCCCTGGGTAAAATGGACGAAGGGGACTGGAGCCAGAGGCTGGGCTCCTTTCTTTTGCTGCAGCACACCACCCCCTGTAGTGCTACAGGCCGTAGTCCGGCCGAATTGTTAATGGGGCGGAGACTCACGACCCGTTTGAACCGAATGCACCCAGACCTCACTGAAGAGCAATCCGAGCGTACCACGGCGCAACCGAAGGTGCGCATGTTTGAAAAAGGGGACAAGGTTTTCGCACGAAATTATGCAAACGGGCACTTGTGGCTTCCTGGGGTTATATCCGACTCTGTGGGTACTCGAATGTATGTGGTGCAGTTAGCTGACGGTCGAATATGGCGGCGCCACATAGATCAGTTAAGGAGACGTTGGGCTAGGGACAGCGCTGACTCTCCGACGGCTGAATCCCCTGATGTCGAGTGGACACCCCCAGAGCAGGCGGTGAGTACCGAAAGGCCCGGTACTGTTCCCGAGTCAGGGCAGAACCCTGTGTGCGGGGCTGAAATCCCAGTCGAGTCTGTGCCTGATTCAGGCTGTAGTGAACCCCACTCTGACCCACAACCTTGTCTGCCCATGGAGCCTGCACCGCTCCGCAGGTCCCAGCGTTCGCGGCAAATGCCGACTTATCTGAAGGACTATGAGTGTAAATACTGTTGGAATAACTGATGTACAAAGGTTGAGTGTATGTATGTAAATAATAAAACAATTGGGATGATGGCTTAACTTAGGGGGGAGGAATTGTAATGTATTACATGAAGCACCTCATAGGACTCCCATGTTAAGCTTCGAGCCAGACCAGGGCTCCTCTGAGCGAACTTCCTATTGGTCGCTTCGTAACAGCGACCAATCAGAACGATACCATTCCCGAGGAGGGAAAGACTCCCATTGGTCTTTATTCTAGCAATCTCATTGGTTGTTATTTGTAAATAGGCGTGGCTACATTAGCCCAGTTATGTTTAAAAGGAGCATAAGCTCCCCCTGTTTTCTGTTCTGGTTTCTTACTGAGTTGAGTGCTTGTTCATTACTTCCAATAAAGCTGAATCACTTGCTGAATCACTCTAAGAGTCCTTTGTTAGCGCGATCTAACAGGAACCTTTACCTTTACTAAGGAGTTGGAAATGTATTTTTAATGCAATTGAGATCCCACAATTGACTAACAGAAACGTGTATGCAGACTGGCTACTGAAGAGGTATGTGTGCCAACAGCTTTTATGAAGTTATCTACATGGGTGTTATAGATTTACTCTTAAAAAATATGAAAAGTACACACAAAAATCGTAATATGTGAAGAGACCCAAAAATAGCCCCTTCAAGCACCTAGATTAGTTTGCATACACACAGGTGTTGTTCTCCCCCCTGATTACCCACTGTTTCTAAAAGGCTTTTGAGGAGACACAAGGGACTGTAGCTGCAAAGAAGGTTAGGAAATCCCCTTGCTCTGCAAATGGAACTCTGTGTGTGGTTCTTAGGATTCAATGCATTTAAATAAAAATACACACACCTTTCTCTCAGACTTACCTTTGAGCTTTAAAAAAATAATTAAATAACAAATAATGTTCTGAATTTTCATTCTGTTTCAAACACTTCTATAAATGCTTCCCTATGTAAAAAAAAAAAATCTTACCTTGATGTTCTGATCTGCCATTCAGGATGTTCAGTGCTATCTTTGCTTGTGTGCTCTTCTTAGCCAGTGATAAGGCATATGCCACAAGGGCCAGTGTATAATTATCTGATATTCCTTCATTTAATTTCATTTCTAGGAAGTTCAAGGCCTTTCTGATGGAGCTGTCATACTGGGTAAATAAAAATGACATTGTAAGAAATACAATTCAGCAGCCTAACATTTAACCCAACAAATGGTGGTTACTACAGTGTATTGAAGTGCCAGTGCAAATACTTGAAGTAAAAACATCACTTCATTAACGTTAGGACTGTGTGTTTGCTGCAATTATGTGCAAGCAAAGAAAACCTACAGAATGTTGTATGCAGAATTTCCACATGAGTTGCCTGGCCTGTTGTTGGGAAGTAAAATTTTTTCCTGCTTCACCATAACATTGTGGTGCATTCATGCACCATCCAGGATTTCCCCAGCTCTTCTCCAATCATTCTCAAACTTGCTTTGCTGTGGAGTTTTGAGAAAGACATGGCTGCCATGTGGGTGTGAAAGACTGGATTTTCCTGCCATCATGGCAGCTATTTCTCCTAGCACTGCCCTCACAGTGGCCATTCCGCTCCCACCCTGCTTTTTAAAAAATCAGGTCTTGAACACTGTCATATTGATATAATAATACTTTAAAATCTGTATTTCAGGTTTTTTGAAATCCCAACTTTCATTACAATGAAGTCTCTAGTAGACCCTTTTGTTGTGGAGATATAAAGGGAAAGGCATATCTCTGCAAAAAAAGGTAGAGAATTACTTTTAAAAAAATGAAAGCAAGGAATTCAGAGAACCTGAAACACAGTTTGTTATAATGTTATGTCAGTTGGCCCCGGGCCCGGATGCAATTCCTCCTGAGGCTATTAAAGCATTTCCAGACTGGTGGGCTCCTTTTTTGGCAGCCCTTTTTACCGCCATAGATATGTCAGGTGAAATGCCTGAAATTTGGACGAATGCCACAGTAGTGCCAATCTTTAAAAAAGGTAACCGCGAGTTGCCTAGTAATTATCGACCGATCAGTCTCCTCTCTACGATTGGGAAACTCTATGCAAGACACCTGGTGATTTAGCTCAATGCTTGGGTATCTGAACAACGGATACTGGGAATCGAACAAGCCAGCTTCTGTCAGGGGAAGTCCACCTTAGACCACTGTATAGTCTTAAGTCACCTAGTAAATAAATACCATAAAGGGAAACGAAGCAAGTTAATTGCTATTTTCCTTGATCTGAAGGGTGCTTTTGACTCTGTGTCTAGGGAGCTGTTATGGAAGAAACTAATGAAGCTGGGGATGGACGTAAGATTGTTATTTTTGATTAGGAAACTTTATACTGGTACAACCTGTCAAATCAGAGGCTCTAGTTAAGGTACTCTAACCCCAAAAATTATTATTAATATCGGGGTTAAACAGGGATGTATTTTAGCCCCGCTTCTCTTTAATTTGTTCCTCAATGATCTGGCTGCCTGTTTGGAAAAGTCTGCGGGTTATAGTCACTGCCCATGTTTAAGTGGACGAGCAATCCCCCTGCTTCTATATGCTGATGATGCCGTCATTCTCTCCCGTTCTGAAGTAGGGATGAAAAAATTGCTGGAGTGCTTCTTGGATTATTGTGATCATAATGGACTTTCAGTGAATTTTTAAAAATCTAAAGTTAGGGTCTTTGGGGGATTCTGGAAACCTATGAACTGGAGTATAAGGGGTAAAATAATTGAACAGGTTAAAAGCTTTACATATCTGGGGGTTTTCTTTCATCATAACTCTAGGTGGGTAACACAGAGAACAGAGGCAATTAAAACTGTGAACTGTTGTATACTTGCAATTTCGCGGTTTTACTACACTAAGGGTAATCAGTACGTGCCAGCAGCTATATAAGTGTTTGCACACCAAATTAGCGCAAAGCTACTACATGGTATTCCTATATGGATTACTGAATAACTTCAATCCAAATTCCTTAGGAAGATTTTGGGGTTGCCTTCGTGCGTATCTTATGCTGCCATTTGTTTGGAGCTTAACTTGAGACGGTTAGAGACCAAGGCCTGGATTATTACTTTTAGATTTTGTTTACGTCTGCATTTCAGATCAATAGCCTTATCACCTATATGTTGGAAGATTCTCAATCCTCTGCGTGGCTTATGGCTATCGAAAAGAAAATCACATCTATTGGTTTTAACCTGAGTGACTTGGTCACTCTGTCAGAGGTGGAGGTCTTTACCTTGCTTAAGCAGAGGCTTATTGATATAGAGCTGCAAGAGCTCAGAGCCCTTGCCTCCAGAAGATGCTCCCCAGTAAGATGGGCCTATGCCCCTTCTGGTGCTCCACCACATTACTTTTTCTGCCTGACTTCGCCGCAAATGTGTAGAGCTTATTTGTTGGCTCGTTTTAATGTTGTCCCCCTTTGCTATTCTTGAGGGGAGATATAAGAAAATCCCCTATTCAGACAGATTTTGTGGATGTAATAGAAGAGAAATAGAAACTGTTGAGCACGTACTCTTACATTGTAAAATGTTAAATTACATTCGAGTGGAATTTACAGAAGCCCCCCTTCGGTTGGTAGCAGGCCAACCGGATAGAATCAAGGTACATTATCTCCTTGCTTCACGAGATCCGGAGATCACTGAACTGACTGCTAAGTTTCTTCATGGTTTTATAAAACGGAAGAATGACCCTGATCACATTAATGAGTCTTAATTTATAAATTTAAAAACTCAATTTTAAAGTTTAGAATTTAAATTTATTTTACGACTCAGGCATTTTTGTATGACCAAATCTATCTTGTGACAACTTGAGTTATGTTATAGGCCTGATATATCCTTGGAATGGTTTACCACTATCTATTTTATAATGTCTATTGGATTGTATTAATATTGGGAATTGCTTCTAATATTGTATGCCAATAAAAGGTATTTGACTTTGAATGTTATGTCAGTATTATAATAATATTAATAACAACAGCAACAATAATATCATTGTTAACATCTCCCTTATACATAAAAGCCGAATGGTGGTGATACGTCTCTAGAACATTCCACACACTCCGGAATTGGTTGGCGCCCTGGTGTGTCACTCAGAATCTGTCCCTATCCACTGGCTGCACTGCTTGAGTCTTGCCTCCAACATTCTAAACAGTTTGCTGGTCCTCTCCCCCACATAGCCAGTCAGAACACAGAGGTTATTTGCATATGCAGCCTCATTGGCCTTTGCCTCGGGACACAGAGGTCGTTTGCATATGCGACTTGATTGGCTTTTGCCTCTAACATTCTAAACAGTTTGCTCTTCTGAGGTAAAATGTATCCAATCTCCAGGTGAGGGCTGGAGATCACTCAGAATTACAGCTGCTTTTCAGATGGCAGAGATCAGTTCCCCTGGAGAAAATGGTGGGTTCTGTATCCTTATATGCTGCTGAGGTGGCCCCCGTATGACAGCCAATGTGACATAGCAGTCAGGGCTTCAGGGCACGGGAGAGGCTGCAGGTGTGTGCGGGGTGGAAAGCTGAAGGGTGAGGGGGAAATAAAGGTAGGTTGATGCTTAGCTGGGTTGCCAACTCCAGGTGGGAAATTCCTGGAGATGTGAGGGATAGAGCCTGGAGAGGGTGAGGTTTCAGGATGGAGCCTGGAGAGGGTGAGGTTTCAGGAGGCGTGGGACCTCGGACAGGTACAAAGCAATAGACTCCACCCTCCAAACCAACCATTCCCTTCTGGGGAACCATCGTTGCCAATCTCCAGGTGAGGGCTGGAGTTCACTCAAAATTACAACTGTTCTTTAGGTAGCAGAGATCAGTTCCTCTGGAGAAAATGTTGGACTCAATGTCATTATACCCTGCTGAGGTCACCATAGCAAATTGACACTAAGTGTCCAAGGCTGGGGCACCCGTCCAGAGCCTCTTTCTAGAGGCCGTTATATTTATTTCCACAATGAGCCTTTTTCCTAGTATATTATATTACTAATATATTAATAAAGTATGAATAATATTACATCAATACAATAATATTCAATTGCCAATTTTAAAAAAACCTGAAAAGGCCTTGGTGGCCTGGGGGGATGGCCACAGTTGGGAATCAGGCAGGAAAACGGCAAGAAATCTGCCACGTGGACACCCTGCCGCTGCCATGCTCTCCCTGTGTGGAAACCACCTACGTGTGCACTTGCACTCCAAGCAGTGGGCATTTCAGGGCAGTCTTTACAGAAAAGATGCTGCCTTTCAAGGAAAAAGCACTGGAGTATTGTAGTCTGAGTGTGGGAATAACACTAGACAACTGCACTCTAATGGCAGCGCAGCAAACACAATGCCAGGCTCATAGGATCTTCTAAGCATCTGCAAAATGATATTTTTTAAAATTCTTTCTGTGGTTTTAATATTATTTTCTTTTATCTTATGCTGCTGCTTTTTCATGGTATTTATGCTGTATTTTGCTCCTATGTTGTTTTATGTTGGTTATGCACAGGTTTGCAGTGTTAGAGAAGATGACACAATACAAAAAGGTTAAATCAAACTTTGCAATGACATATTTTTAGCACTAGAAAAGAGTAAGAGTCCAGTAGCACCTTAAAGACTAACACAATTTGTGGTAGGGTATGAGCTTTCATGGTTCACTGCTCACTTCTTCAGGTATGTTTTCTACTGTTACAGACAGACTAACATGGCTATCTATCCTTCATCTGTTTTTAGCAGTTTGGCTAGTTTCTACTCTTTTAGTGGCAAGGTTTATTTCTATTGACTTGTTGATATTCCTTTATTTGTTGGCCATGTCCGGCAGGTTCTAGGGAGGCAGTGTTAAATAGTGGGTTCCATGGATGAACAGACCCCTAGTATAGTGATCAGCTCCCATTATTAGTGATTTCAGCACGGAGAAGGACTGAAAATCCCTGGCAGAAGCCTGGTTTTTAAGCAGGCAAGACACCGCACACCAAACACACCCCACTCCCAACAACAGGCTATTTACATTACATTGCTTCTCTATTGGTCCATTCTAGGATCTTTGTTTCTCAGTCCATTCTAGGATCCTTGTTTCTCTATTGGTCCATTCTAGGATCCTAGCCAGCTATTGTTTATGGATGCAAGCTCAACCCGACCCCAGGGCTAGTCGAGGCTGACTCATCCTTAGTACACAACAGGCAGCATACATATTTTCTAATCACATCAATCACATCAATGAAACTACAATCCTTCACAATATTGTCACATTGGTATCTGATGCCACACAAATTAGCTCGTATTAACCCATCATATAGCCTCATGTGCTGGAAAAAGTGTGGTAACATGGGTATTACCTACACTGCTGGATTTTTTTGCCCTAATATTCTACCTTTTTGGAAGACAGTTCTGATCCAAATCAAATCCATTAGTGGCATAGATATTCTCCCTACACCGGAACACCTGTTTTTGAACGGATGGGCTGATCACTGCTCTGCTTTTTCCACCAAAGAAGGAGTCTCCTTAATGCGATTGCCACACACTGGAAAACATCAGTTACATCAATGACACCCACTCTTTCACAATGGCATAAAAAGATGTGGGATTTATATATTATGGCTAAACTCTCGGACAATCTTACGTGATTTGATAAGATCCCTGCCCCTACCACATTTGTATCTACATGGTTTCCCATATTAGAATACCTTTCCAAACAAAATGACACGCCTAAAGTGACTGACGACCTATGGCTATGGTAATGTTAATCTTTTCCAACCACTTACCTTAGTCTCTCTATATTCTTAATATAGACAGATTTCATCATTTATTCTTCAACCACACTCATCATTGTTTCTAATGTTAAAATGCACTATATATTACCCTTTACTAACGTTTATAGGTTCTATCATAAGTTTGCATAATTTCGGACTTGAATTTCATGTTTGTATTTTTACTGAATAATAAATAAAAATGTTACTGTAAAAAAGAAAATCTCATCCTTTCCTATTGTGCTCCCCATTCATCAGGTCAATGTGCCAGTATTTTGTTTCTGTTTCTCTTTTCATTTTCTCAGCTCAAAATGAATAGAGATGGTCTTGCTTATACACAGGAATGGATTGCACAACAAATATAGCTAATTTTGCGTGCCTCAAAGGGTGAATTTTGTTCATGTTGTTCGTGTTAAAGTATTTATTTGGTCACCAGAGTTTTCAGATCAAACACCGATCTTTCAGCTCCCAAACTAAAACACACACACTCTCCCCTCAGATATGTTCATTTTTAAAATAAGGAAACGGATTCAGCCGCATACAAACAATTATCTGCTCCCAGCTCTTAGAAAAAAAGGAAAATTGAAAGAAAGATTGGAAGAATGATGGGGTGGGAGTGAAAGAGGAAAGAAAGAAATTGTTCTTTGGACCATAAAAGAGCAAAGAGAGGTGTTTGCAGCTGGTAAAACAGCACAATGCCACCCTCTGTTCTTGTTTAAAGAACTACAGTTTGGACAGGGTCCAAGCATCATTTTCTGCCAGCAGACAGAGGAGGCATTTTTTGTCAGTTTCCCTCTTTTATTACAGACCCCCCTCATGCTGTTCCCAGGGGGTCTGCTGTCCTCAAGGAAAAGCACTTTGGAAGCTCTGTGGACTCTGGAGGGTGGGGGAGACCTGAAAGTTCTGTTCTGCTAATTCTTCTGTTTTGTTGCACCTTCTGTAGATAGAAATTGATGTTTAGATACAACCCATTACTAAGGAAAATTTCTAAAAATGGGATAGCTGAGATGGGACTGTAAAAGTCCAAGCTAACCTCAGCAGTAAGTGTAATGGATTTCACGACAAAGGACTGGTACAAATACAAATAGAACTTTGCCAGGTCAAACAAATAAAATTGTTTTGCATGAAGGATGTGCTGAAATTATGCATGTACTGTGACACACAGAAAGAAGAAGAAGAAGAAGAAGAAGAAGAAGAAGAAGAAGAAGAAGAAGAAGAAGAAGAAGAAGAAGAAGAAGAAGAAGAAGAAGAAGAAGAA
>NW_015175992.1:693926-701241 GCF_001447785.1 Gekko japonicus | reverse complement strand
AGAAGAAGAAGAAGAAGAAGAGGAGATTGGATTTATACCCCGCCCTTCACTTGGAGTCTCAGAGCGGCTTACAAACTCCTTTCCCTTCCCCTCCCCACAACAGACACCCTGTGAGGTGGGTGGGGCTGAGAGAACTCTGGCACAAACTGCTCTTTTTCAAGGACAGCTGTGCGAGAGCTTGTGACTGACCCAAGGTCACATCAGCAGGTGCAAGTGGAGGAGTGGGGAATCAAACCCGGTTCTCCCAGATTAGAGTCCGCGCACTTAACCACTACACCAAGTTGGCATGATGCTGCAAATCAACCCTCCTACATGGCCATTAATATACTTATAAAGCTGATAGAAGCATCTTTCTGCTTGCATATGTGCAAACCAGTAGCAGGACAGGCACTGAATTTTCAGCCATCGCATGTGCATATACAGTTATAGAATCAAAGCCACTAAATAGCCCATTATTGAAGACCTAGAAAGACCTAGCCTTGACCTGGATAGCTTATGCTAGCCTGATCTCGTCAGATCTTGGAAGCTAAGCAGGGTCAGCCTTGGCTAGTTTTTAGATGGAAGACCTCCAAGGAACACCAGGGTCGTGATGTGGAGGCAGGCAATGGCAAAGCACCTCGGAACGTCTTTTGCCTTGAAAATGCCGTGGGGTTGCCGTAGGTCAGCTGTGATTTGACGGCACTTTCCACCACCACCAGAAAGACCTAAACGCCTTTTCAGATTATATATTAGAACAATACAGTTGTAATATTTTTCACAATGGTTGGAATATAGTTCTTGGAATTATTAATCAAATTTTCTTTTCTTTTTAACTTTTTTATTGCTTTTATACTATAAACTACAAACTACACACTACAATTTCAGAGTAGCAAGGCTCAATAATAACCTATCTTTCGCTTTAGATACTTCCCTATATATTTATGTTACCATGTATTGTTTACCTTTCAAATACAGAGTATTCAAATAGAAATAACAAATAATAATTGGTTGTAATAGCACATATGAGCAATAATATATGTTCTATAAAGCTTAACATAGAAAAAATCTTAGATCTTCATTTAGGTGTCTTCTTTTCTTTGTGCTTTTTCTTCTTTTGCCAGGGGATTTTAATCCTGTATGATCTGGCGGCAGCCTCTCCCAGTTCAGAAAGAGTCAGAGTCAAAGATTTCGCCCAGAGACACAGAGGTAGAAGAGGAACTGTCACTAGCTATTCTCCTGTTGTTCGATTTTTTCTTCTGTGGCCTTCTCTTCCCCTGCTTTCTCCTTTTTCTTTGTTGAACTCTGGTGCTGCTTCAAGAATGAATCTGCTTTGGTGATATTTTACCGTTTCCTTTTTACCGTTATAGTTGAAAATAAGTACTTCTGGTAAAATCCATCGATACTGAATGTTGTTTCCTTGGAGAAATGTTGTAATGTTCCTGTATTGCTTCCTTTTCTTCCGTATTTCAAATGGAAAATCTTTCAGCACTTTATATGTCTTTCTCTAGAATTTTTAATATTGTCCCGGTTGTTGCTTTAAGTATCAAATCTCTTATTGATCTTCTTGCAAATTTAACAAATATTTCCCCTGGAAGAGTATTTTTCTTCACAAACTCTGAATATGTTCTGTAGATCATATCTATATCCGCTTGTAATGTCTCAGGTTTGCTATTGATCGGGGGGCCAGTGCTTCACTTAATCTCTCTTAGATTTTGAAATCTCAAAACCTATAGAGATCTTTCCACTTGTAGTTGTAATAATTTTTGCTTTTCAGAAGCTATTTCTTTATCTGCTACATCCATTTTTTTGTCCAATTCTTTGGACTTAAATTCAACCTTCTTTAGCTTTTGAACAGTCTTCTTTGATCTTAATTTAGTCTCTTTCAGTTCTTGTTCCAAATCATCAAAGTTCTTGTTGAGATTCGTCAACTGGTCCAGCAGGGGGCACAAGGCTTCAGAAATTGTACCAGCAATATCGGAAGTAGTTCCTGATCTTGTGACGGGTGATGTTGTGCTGGCAGTTCCTGTTGTCACTTTGACTCTAGTCGCCATTTCCCCCCCTCGTTGCGTCATTGTTTACATTAAAGTAGAAGTTTTTTAAAGTTCTAAGATTCTTCTCTGCGATGTATAGTAAAGCCCACTGTGTTCAGAGTCGGTTGGGTGGGTTTCTAACAGTAAACTTTCAGCTTAGCTGCTCGTTCCGATACTTTGAAAGCTGATTTCTAGGGTAGGGTTCCTTCTCCCCTCTGAGACGTTCCCCCCTCCCTTTCTGCCTGTGGAGCTTTGCCATCCCACACCCGCTTTTCATCTGTCTTTCTTTTCAAAACTTCTTCACTTATGTTTTGCAGCTGAGTATCTCTATACTAGGGAAAGTCACTTTGATTTAGGTCCTTGCACACTCTGGTCCGGTAACGCCTCTTGTCGCCATTGCTGGCTTTGGGGAGGCGGGACCAGCCCCAGCCACAGCTTCGGGTGCAGCTCCTCCAGCGCTCCAGGCTAGAAGCCCACTCCAAGGGCTTCAGGGGGAGGTCAAATGGATCCGATCTCCCTCCCTGCCGCCCCAATCCAAAACGCACCCATCAGAGCTTGATAGGATGCATCTGTCAGCGAGTCACCGAAACCGAAACTCCCATTTTTTTTTGGTAGTATAATTTTTTATTATTATCACATGTCACAAACAGAAACATCACATACATACAACTAACAAATAACATAAAACATTAAACAGATCTTCTCCTTCTGTCATTTAAGTTACCCACATTATAGATTCATCTCATGTTCCAACCATTTATAAACTTGTGACCAGACTTTCTGAAAAGTTGAATTCATATTTCCATGCATCTTTTGCATTAAGTTATCCATTTCCACCACTTCAATTATTTTATTAACCAGATCCCATCTACTTGGTACCTGTTCACTCTTCCAATATTTTGCGAGCACTATTCTTGCTGCCGTTACTATATGCAAAACCACATATTTTTCCTTTTTCTTCAATTTTTCAAGGAATATATTCAGGAGAAATATTTCTGGCTCTAGCGGAATTTGTATGTTAGTTATTTGCACTAGCATCTTTTGAACCTCCTTCCAATACTGTTTCACTTCATTACACGTCCACCAAATGTGATAATATGAGCCCTCTTGGGCCCTGCATTTCCAGCATTTTCCATCTAGACCCGCATATATTCGAGCTAACCTTTCCGGTGCCATATACCACCGGTGTATCATTTTAAAAACATTTTCTTTTAACGACACCGCTTTCAACTATCTTGTGTTTTCCCAAATCTTTTCCCACTTAGTTGAATCAATAACATATCCCAAGTTTTTCATCCATGGCCCCATAGTTGCTTTAGAAACCTCATCCTGCATCTTATAACTTAACAAAAAAGAGTAGATTTTACCAATCAACTTAACATCATCACCCAGGAGTATTTTGTCTAAATCTGACATCCCTGAAAATTTTCTAAAGTAACTTAAGAAGTCTCAGAACTAAGTGCCAACACAATTCCTATTTTGTGAAGTGAATACAGTATAATTATTCCAAACCATAAAGTAATTGACACTCATATATATATATATATATATATATAATCCCTGCATATATATATATATATATATATTTGGAATAACACCAAAATAAAACAATGATGATATTTATACATCTGTATTCCTTAATTTAAAATACTGTTCAAGTATATTGTAGCCAGTTTTTTGAACACATCAGTGATATTACCTCCTGATTGGTTTGATACTCTAATAGCGCTGCCATGATGTAAGCTGTAAGTGAGACAGAGCTATTAGCACCTCCTTGCAGTCCACTGTGTAACACTCTTCCAGGTTCCAGGAATTCTCCACTCTGTGCCTGATGGTTAACCAACCAAGCAGCTGTTCTCTCCAGTATATATGGATCAATATCTATATATGGCTGAGCTTGAAAGAAACTTCTCAGTACAAAAGCTGATAACCTAGGGAGAAAAAGATGATCAAATATAACACACGCACAGGGGTAGATTTTACCATTTAACACAAAGCTATTATTTAGGTTACATCAGAGACAAGCAATTCCTTCTTCAGCATGTAGCAAAGATATGCACTAAAAGGGGAAGCCAAATTTGCACACAATCATTACACATGGTTGCACATTACAGACATAATACATTATTTTTGTGAACATAAGGTTTCTACCTGGCCCTGTAAGCCATCCAGATGGGAAACTCTGGGCTCTTTAGAAGGTAAAACTGGGAATAAGGCTGAATAAATGACTCAACTATATCTGGAAACTATATCAGGCTAGTTCTACAGCATTCTACTCAAAAAGGTTGAAAAGTGTGATGTGCCAGCCCTTATAAAGCAATGCTGAGGTGTGCAAATAACTTATCCTTCAGCTAAGAGAGGTCCTAAGTCAACTTGCAATGCAAGAACTACAGTGCAAAGCCAAAACAGGTAGAAATGCTTCACACTCTATTCGTTGAAAGTTTTTCAACATTCACTGTCTGTCAAACTTAGACTTGCATTTGCCATGGTTTCGGGGACTCTGCAGTGGGAGGGACATTCCTGAGGGAGAGGTGTGGGTGCATAAGTGTGAGAATAGCTCTGCTTGGCAGCAATGTAACTCTTCCTAAGATACCTCCCTTGTTTGGGATGATCTTGGAGACTGAGCTATTAGCACCTCCTTGCAGTCCATGTACTTGCTTTGCTGCCATAGATAAAATAACCACATATTCACAGGTGGGGGTGTAGAGTGCGTAAAAGCTAGGTGTGACAATTGTGGAGTATGATTGAATGGGACCGAAGGGTGGCCTTATTTGAACTTATATCTTAGGACTCTCCTGTCAGAACCTCAGTTCTGACACAGTACTGGTCTGGCCTGGAACATCTTTATTTCTCAATAAACAAATCACTGCCAGAGAGTGTTGTTGAGAGTAACTTTGTTCAGGAGTCTGACACTATCACAGCATTGACTTTTCACACCTTACCTCACCTGGTCCACCTTGATACTCAAGCACTAGTTATGTATAGTAGCAGCACTTATGTTGTGAGTGCAGGTCTAGCAATGTTCCAAAGCGATACACAAGAGGGCACATGAACTGAAAGCTCCCCCTTCCCCCTCTATACCCCTCTATACAGCTGTGTGCCTGGCTCTGACACGGTATAGAGGGGGAAGGGGGAGTGATCTACATTATAGTAGTGCAACGCCAAAATCTGCTTTCCATAGCAAGATAGAGATGACAGTGAACTAGGTAAAAAAATTAGAATGGCTTCTGTCTAATACATTTATCTGGAAATCTTTTTTGAAAGGGAAACCTATTACAGCCTTCCTAAAAGGAAAATGTCATACTTTAATGGTTTATATGAATTTAAACTCTTGGAAGAAATATTCTTAAATGAACAAATACACTTCTTTTTATATACATTTAATTCTGTCCAGTTATGTTTTCCCAACACATGTCCACAGATATCTTTAATATCTGAGATTTACTGGCATACTTTTTCTCAATGAAAGTTGAGATTAATCATGTAATTGTATCTGATATATACCTGATATAATTCTTCAGTATTATTTGAAATACTTAGTACAGACATGATCTAGGCTAAAGGTTACAGCTTATTAATTATTTAAAACGTGGCTCCAAGGCTCATGGTGTCTAATAGAACAGTAAGCCCATCAAAACAAAAAAATTGGCACATTAGAACAGTCTGGACAGTCATACCTTTGATTCCAGAATCAGCAACCATAAATAAGCCTTCTGAAACAGCATTCTGGAGCCCATGGTGGCTCAGTAAAGGTCTGGTCCTTGTAACTAATTTTTTACCTGCCACAGGAAAGGCACTTTGGAGAAAGGCCAAGCTCCTGGAGCACAGCTCTCAGGGGTGCTCAAGGAGAAGAAACCTTGATGATATGGGCACTACAGGCCATGAAGGGCATTAAAGGACCAGCACCTTTTAGTCAGCCCAAAAGCAAATTGGTAACTAATGCAACAGTTGAATAAATATCCTTGTTTCCCAATATTTGGTAGTAGCCTAATTTTCAAAGTAGGGAACAATCTTATTTTCCAAAAGCTGTAGTATCTGGGTTGTCTTTAAAGGCTGCTCTACATAAAACATATTACAGTAGTCAGTCCTAGAAGTTACAAAAGCCTGAGGAAACCTCTGGTGTAAAATGTGACCAATCTGTTGCCATCCAGTGTGACTTATTACAGTTTCACAGGCCCTGTAAAGTAGAGCTGTTCTGCCAGGCCTTTGGCTAAGGCAGCCGATGTTCAACCATCTCGGCCTCCCCTGCCCACAGTAATTTATTGACTAACATCCTGCAGGAGGCACTATGGACTACTCTGGAGTTGTTGTTTTTTGTCTTAGCTGCCTCATTGTTCTGAATGTTTTAAATTTGGTTTTAATTAAAGGTTTATTCCTGTTTTATTGTATATTTTTATGTTGTGAGTCGCCCTACCCCAATTGTAGGATAGGGCAAGATATAAGCTCAATGAAATAAATAAATAAATAGTTTTTAATATGTTGATTTGGGTGTTTTAAAATAGCTTTCCATCAAGAGAAAGATCTTACACAGTAAATGCAGCTGATAGAGGATAGAACTAGTTACTACTACAATCTGCTTAGCCAGAAGCAATCTAGCAGCATCCTTCCAACTCTGCACCCTATCAATCACAGGCAAGTTAAACTCCTTTAGAGCAGGTATGTCCAACAGGTAGATCGCGATCTACCAGTAGATTGTGGAGGGGTCAGAGGTAGATCACCAGCCCCACAGTTAAAGAAAGTTATAACTCAATAAAAAATAAAAAATGTTCGCAGTTCTTTCTGGATCTTTGTCTCTCTGTTTTGTTTTTGCTTATTTTGCTTACCAGTAAATGACAGAAGGTGAATTATAAAGGGGGGGTCGGTGGAACCCAACTTTAGTGGGTTAAAATCTAATTTGAAACTAATTTGAAACTTTATTTTCATGGTGGTAGATCACTGGCACTTTTGGCCGGAAAAAATGGATCACTACCTGTTCAAAGTTGGACATGCCTGCTTTAGAGCCCTTCTGGATTCAATTTAAGTTTAAATTTCACCCAACTACAACCTCCAGAAACTGGGTTAGAACCATGACAGCGATTCTTGGCTACTTAATGTAACCAATGATACTGCCAGATCTTTAGTATTTTGATGGCACCTAACCCCAAAGTTCCAGATGATCTCTCAATAGTTTTTTGTAGATGAAGAACATCAAATACTGAGGAACAGTAAAAGACATAATGGAGCTACACATTACATTTAGTTCTGTGGTTATTTTTTTCTGGCCTTTAAAAAAGAAAACAAAAAAACTGCACTGGGAGCTGAAGAAC
>NW_015175992.1:625491-693913 GCF_001447785.1 Gekko japonicus | reverse complement strand
GCTATCTCTCGCTGAAAATTGCCCCATCCAAGCTACTTTTACCTCCATTGGGGAATATTTACTGCATGTGAGATCATAGCACAGCATGAGGACCACATATGTAAGTTACCACCTCCAACACACAAATTGACACAGCAACTTAAGACTTTGCTATACCAAGCACTGATATACCATGCTCTACTGCTGTTGCTATACCAAGCAGTAACTGATGCACCTTGGTAATTGTTAGACTTTTCAAAAACACCTACATGTTGCTTGGTCCAGAAAAATAAATACCTACCACGTGCTTCCGGAGTGATCACTTTTCCCAAAAGCACTGAAAGAGCCATCAATCCTTTGGAAAAGGAGCTCTCTTTGGTAGCCTGAAGAAAAACGATATGAAAATTGAGGAAGATTTAGGATGAAGCCCAGTTAAGCAACAGGTTTATCAAGTCTCAGCTTGACACCCACAGCTTAAGGTGGAAAGAAGCAAGATCCATGATGGGTTCACTCACTGAAGTAGTTTTACAGGTTCACATTGACTAGAAAATGGAGCAAATCATGGGAGCAGCACAGCAGAAGGATGAACTGAGATATGATACACAGCAAAGACTGGTTTGCCATAATATTAAAGGCTCATGAAACGATACAGAAACACAAAGATTTGGTTAACTAATCGTATAAAACCTGGTGCAGGCAAAATATTTAACCCACTCATCATTACAAAGCAATTGTTATTCCAGTCTTCCAACTGGTACAGTTGGCAACCTGATTTTGAAAGACAAGTAGCTGCCTGCATCTAGAGACTACAGTGACAAGGCTAAACCATGAAATCTGCTTCTCTCACATACACTGACTCACACTGGGTTTTTTTCCTCCTTAGCATGCAGGTAGACGAAGTGGGAAATTTAAGGATACAATTCATGTGTTCCTATACTGCACTAGGTACATGCTGAAACAAACAGGAGCCTTGTGGCACTTAAAGACTAACATTTTATTCCAGAATAAGCTTGTACCCCTGGCACCAGGCTCACAGCTCAGGGAGGATCAAAGCTTATCAGTCTTCCAACTTCTATGGCTGTGGTTGTTTTGAGGTGGGAATCACCTGCCAACCATAAGCCCTACACATAATAGCATGTAAAGCAAGCAGCCAAGAAAGGTGTATTTTGTGTACTAAAGTTACATTATCGGCAAACGAATCTAATAAAGAGTAAAACTACCAGTAGTAACATCTACCAGGGCTGCTCAACATGCATGTTACATAAAAAAACAGCAATACGGAACAGGTCAGATGAATTAGCCCCTAAAAACACTTGATCAGTTGGTCAAATGTGAAATTTATTGTATGTGAATCAACAACTGAGGTCCACATTCAGATGTTACGAAGAAACCAATAAATCAAGGTTTGTTTGTGACAGGGATGTGCACAGAAGTCCCTGAGCTCACAAGTTCCCTCCTCCCTATTGTCTTTGTGGTCTGCAATTAAGATTTTAAAATTTCTAGCTTTAAAATTAACTGCAATTTGTCATTATATCCAAAGAAATTTCTTTAACAAGGTGTAGCCTGCTTCATGTTTGATGCAATGAACATGAAATTAAGCAAACTCCAGAGCACGATGGAAGATGGGCGGGCCTGGCATGATGTGGTCCATGGGGTCGCGAAGAGTCGGACTCAACTGTGTGACTAAACAACAACAACAACAATTGCTGATTGCTACACAATTGTTCATCAGATCCACTGGGAATGGTGCATGAAACAGTGGGTTTAAACTACAGGTAAATTTATAGAAAAATATTAGGAAGATCACTGTTAGAAACATTTCACACATTAGACTGAAACAAACCCAAGTTTTCCAATGAATATAAACTCCAAGAAGCCACAGCCAATCAGCATCCCTTGGCAAGTGTGCCTGCATAATTTTTGTTGTGGTCCCACTTTACACCTCTAGATAAATTTTAGTATGTAAGTGCAACCCTAATAAATGTAACAAATGTATGATATAACTCTTAAGCCATTTAAGAAAAAAGCTGGACAAATATACCTCAGGAATATTTACAAACACAGTATTCTACTTCAGAAGGTTTCTCATTTTAACATGTGATGCAAATGAGCCACTAGAAAAAACTGATGGACAGTTCTGTTAATTTTGTATCAAAGAGCTATTCTTACACCTTAAGCAATGTTTAGGATCACATTTGAAACAACATTTTTGGAGCTTTAGGAACTCAGACATAAAGTTTAAATAATCTTGTACTTCTTCTGTTATGATGTAGAAAAGAATATGTAACACACAATTAAATACCAATTAGGACCATACCAGATACAAGCCCAGAAGAAGCAACTGAGCAAATAACAAAGAAGCAGAAAGTTTTTCTTTTGTTTTTTAATGAAAACTATTCCACAATCGCTCTTGTTTTGGTCACAAAAGAATGTTAAGAACACTGCTTTAAATCTCAATGCCAAGCATGATTTAAGCAAAACAGAGCATCACCAAATGTCAAATTTAACAATGCAGTTTGACTCATTTAAAAATAATTTGACTAAAACTAATGTTTGGAGACCATTTAAAAACATTTTAGTAATATAAATCAATCTCCAGGGAGTGACAGATTGCTTGCTAACTTCAAAGAATTTCCTTAGAAAACAGATGTTCATTATTTTTTGAAACTGTGTAACTTTAGGGTAGCCAAAGTCCAGTTGTCAGGCAACTATAACCCATGGAGTTCAACAAAGCAAACTAAACTGTTTCTGTTCTCAGTGGATTTTGTTTCTTCTTTGTGGGAGACTTTTCTGGGATGTCAGTACAAGTCAGAATTACACCAGAGATTAAACTTGGCCACGTGTGTTTAAAAAGGATGCAACCTCTGTGGTGAAAGGACAACTTAGTAGCCAGAACTGTAGGTACACTGTGATTCCTCCCAAGAACTGAAAAGACATACCATGGCTCAGTGCAGACACAGCACAAAACCATGGTTCATTTTAACTATGGCTGTTTTCATTCAGGATTTCCTCCCCCCACGTGGAAAGCAGGAAGCCCTTGCATCAAAGGAAAACACCCATGTAATGTGTGTTAGTTCTAAGCATGATTTGTTGCATTCCTGAGGCTTTCTCGTGTAAAGTGGATTAAAAATAATCCTAAACTTTCCCCTCAGAATTGAAGGGCCATTTGTGGAGTGGCTGCAGAGGAATGACCATGTGGACACCCCAACATCACTGTGGGGAGGTGTGCCGAAACTAAGGACTGTTTTTAAAATGGTGCCACCAGTTCACTGCCATGTGCCATTCTTCAGGCTGCAGTGCAGATACACAAGCAAAAGTATAGCATTCAGAAAACTGTGATAGTAAGAAACAATCTTCATTTTCAGATTACTGTTAGTTTCCACTTTGGAATCCATGTCAAATTTCCTGCCAAACTGAATCTGAGAGTTAAAAAAAACCCAGAACATGGCAATATACGTCATAGGAAAGAAGGACATGTAGTTGTACAGTATACAATGACTACGTATCTAAGACACACTGTCTGTTTTCAGTACATTCTGTTTGCCTTTCACAGGCCCCTGCCACACGGTGGGGAAAACGCGTGGCCAAAGTGCGGCTTTTGGAAGCTGCACCAAAATAGACACGCCGCAGCGGGATCACACGGATCCCCTGAGCCGCCGCGCCGTTGCTCCCCGGCACAATCAGATGCCGGGGAGGAAGCCACAGTTGGGAGACCGAGGCAGCCGGCTGCGCATGCATCCGCATGCGCAGTTCGGCCAGGAGCCGGGGATGCGCCGGCAGAAAGACGCGCCGGCGATCCCACGGCCGCGCTTGCCACGGCCGTTCAGGTGAGACCACCTCTGTTGGTGGTTCTTTTTTGCTGCGGGGTTTCCGGGGTTAGGGACGGATCGGGGACGGGTGCGCACAGCTTCCCAGATGTTGCGGTGAGATCGCGCCCATTTGCTGCGGCCCCGATCTGTCCCTCTCCCAGGCAAAAACCCTCCGTGTGACCGGGACCACTCATTTTTACTTTGGATAAGACACCAAAGAGCACATACTATCCATTCAAACACAAGGAGTTAGCTTACATACAACATAATTACCAGAAAACAATGTTATGTTCTTGCTTCTGGAACTAAAAGATGGTGTAGGGTATTGTCAACTTCGCCCTCTTTATCGGGCTTGGTTGCCATGGGGACACAGGGGGTGAGAAGAATTTACACTTTCGCTTCTGGCCACTTTGCTGTTGCTTGTAGTTGTCTTCCTCAGCTCAGACATGTAACTTTGAGCCCCAGTCAAGACTAGTATCACCTTTCCCCTGGAAACTATGGACCGTTATTCAGGTGGGCCGCTAGCTTAGGTGTGACTGGCCCTGAGCCATTAGGCTCCTGGATGACTTGGGTATAATTTCTTGCTTCGCACCCTTTCCCCCAGTTCTAACACAGAAACGCTGAGAGCCTGGATCCTATCAATTTCTCAATAAAGGTTTTTTTCTTTTGAATGACTTGTTGGGAACTGATTTCTCCAGAGGTCTGACAGGTATTCCTCCCTCCCCTACAGCCACAAGCAAATACTACATAAACAACTTACCTTCTCTCATATATGACACAGCTTTTAATTTTGTATTATGCTTCAGCTCTCCTGTTTTAGTCAGATAGTCCAGAACATAAATATTGGGTGCAAAATTAATCATGTTCTGTTCTCCACAACCATAAGGCATCTTGATTAGTGATGCCAAACCACTGATAGACGGGCCAAGTATATCACCTGAAAGATAACAGTTCACAAAGGAAACATGAAAATGATTTCATCAGCAGTGTGCAAAATCTGGCTGTTTCCACACTAATGTTCTGCTCTGCTCTGCTCTGTGTTATATTGGTGAGATTCAAATAGGAGCCCTGTTTCAGGAATACCCACACAACATCCTCCATTTTTCGGTTTCTGGGTTGCAGCGCGGCGGAGCAGACAGGCCGAGGTGCGCTCCTTGAGCTCGCTGACTCCTTTGTTACTTTTTGAGGTCCGGGGGCTCCTGAGACCACTCTGCTCCCTCAGGAAGAGGGGTGCAGAGCAAGGGGCTCGATTCACGCTCCCTGTACCTTGGTGTCGTGCGGGTTGAAGCTTGGGATCGCCCCCAATGCAGAGGACATCAGAGACCGCTCATGGTGACATGAGCGCCTAGCTGTCACTTCCCAATGAGGGGAGGGGGGGTTAGAAACCTTGCCTGAATTTCAACTCCAATACCAACATGAGTAAATGACTCTTTGCTAATTAAAAGACCATTATTCCTCTCCGGAACAGGGACATTAACCCATTTAAACTTTAAAACTACTTAAGAGCGAGGTGTGAGGTTCCCCCCCAGCCTTTTCTTATCAACAGCCGGCTATAGAGAATTTAAGTGATGCAAAGTGGTTATTTCTAAGGGCTTGAAATAAAGAATGTTCTTTGACTGCTGTGAGCCTACTACTTAAAGAAACCATAATTAAAAGAAGATTGTAGACCTTGCACCATACCCTATTTTTCCCCTTTGTGGGGTGGAGTTTGGAATGATAACTAAACAAAGACTGTAGACTTTGCAACTTACCCCATTTTCCCCCTTTGTGGGGTGGAGCTTGGAGTTGTTTGCTCCTTTTTAAACTTTACAGATTTTCTGTTGTTTGGAATCAAGAAGATACTGTATTGTGTTTGAGAATTACAAAATTTAAAAGGGAACTCTGCTTCAACTGCTTCAACTGAATGGTATCTGTAAGACTATTAACTCTTTGGTTTGACTTGTCAACCCCTTTACCAACACTTCAGGCTCCCAACAGATTAAAGTACGCTTGGCCTCTGCCCTTTACTTCTGGTGTTTGATTGTATTTTCTGTGTTATATTGGTGAGGTTCAAATAGGGAGAAAGTGAACTCTAGAATTCTGTTCCTACAATAACATAGCTGTGGTGAAATATATTCCAGTTGGGTCTATACAAGATTAATTTGGCTGTTTAAAAGATAATGGTACATGGTGTTCTGAAAACAACCTTGTTGCATAAACATTAACTTGTCTTGGGAGGGAAAGAAAACTGTGGCCTGTTTAAAAGAAGAGTGTTTTTTTCCCCTGATACTATTTTAAACTTGGAGCAAAATGTCTGGGAGCAATAGACCTGTTGAACCACCTTCAGGTTCACCAGGTGTACTTAAATCAGTGGCTTCCAGCCTACAATCTGCTATAACCAAAGATATACAAGTGTTAATTCAGGAGACAATTAAGATGGCAATCTCTGAAGCTGTGGACCCAATTAAAGAATCTATTAAAGAAATAACACAACAATTCTCCAATCAAATGGAAGGGCTGCAGAAACAAATAGCAGATAATACACAAAAGATAATGGAATTAAACAAAACTGAGAAGATGAAGGATAAAATGGAAGAAATGAATATTAAACTTCAAGCAGTGGACTCTAAACAGACTCTTCTGGAACAGGATTTGATGAGACTCCAAATAGACAGAGCAGCATTTATATTGAGATTCCAAAATATCCCAGAAGAAAAATATGAAGATATTAGAAAGAAGATGGGACATATCCTAGCAAAATATATGGGTACAGAAGACATAGAAAAGGTTCTGGAAGAAATTGACACTGTCTATAGGATGGATTTGGCGTATCCCAAAAGAAATCAGTTACCCAGAGAGGTGCATGTAAGGTTTCATAAAAAATGAAATTCTAAAGACATCAAACAAAAATCTATTGAAGATAAAAAACACAAAGATCTTAAAGGAAATCCCTTGGAGAGTTAGGAAAAAAGAAGAAAATATCTAAATCTTACAGAGATATTGAGGAAGAATGGGATTCTTTATAGAGGGACCTCTAATTTTCTCCTTCAGAGGTAAAAGATACAGAATTAACCTGACATTCAAGGCAGAAGACTTTTTAAAAACATATGGCGTGGAACTTCAAGCTGATAAAGTCAGCACAGAAAATTCAGAAGAAGAGGAGGAGGAGGAGGAAGACCCCCCTACAAGGAGCATCAGGAACAACTCTGACAACTTTACCCACAATTAAGAAAGCAGAGAACAAACATACAAAGAGGTTTATGTGGAAACAACTGAGAGAACAACAGGATTTACAATCACAGATTCAATCACAAAATGAATAGAAGTAAAATAAAGATTATTTCAATAAATGTAAATGGATTAAACTCACCCCAGAAAAGAAGACGGATTTTTCAACAGCTGGAAAAAATTAACTTTGACATAATTTGTCTTTAAAACACTCATATTAAAATGACAGATCAAAAATATCTTCAAGTTTAAAAATTTGGGAAAACATTTACTGCTTCAGATAAAGATAAAAAGAAAAGAGGCCTAGTGACCTATGTAAAGGAGCATTTACAACCTAAAATGATTTATGCTTCACAAGATGGAAGAATTCTGATGATTCAAATACAAAGACAAGCCAAGAAAACTTTACTGTTGAATATTTATGCCCCAAATCAATATTAAGAAAAATTCTACAAATCCCTGCAAGATCTGATTTCTAAACAGGATTATGATGAAATATGTATATTTGTTGACTTTAACGCAGTATTTGATAAGACACAAAATAGAAAATCGATCAAAGGAAAACGGAAATAAGGAAATTAACTTCCTGCGATATTTTAACCAATTAATGGAAGAACACTGTGGTGTTGCTGCATGGAAAGTCAGAAATCCACATAAACAAGACTTCACCTTTTATTCTGCAAGACACAATTCTTGGTCCAGAATGTGTTGGATTTAATCTACTATGACAACTGATATATTGGAAGCTGAACTTCTCCCCTCAACATTCGCTGACTGTAACCTGATTACTTTGGAAATAGAGGATGCACCAAAAAAGAATAGATGAACTTTGAATATTGATATATTTAGAAATAAAAGATTTGTGGAGGAATCCAAGAAAGAATTCTAGGTTTTTTTAAATATATATATTTAACCTGAAATTTCTATAAAAACAGTGTGAGATACATTTAAAGCCTTTGCAAAAGGATAGATGATTAAAGAATCAGCACATATTAAAAAACAAAGGATGGAAAATTACTCCCAGATACAAGCTCAGATTAAAAAACAGAAGTAAAGATACGGCAAGATCCAACGAATGAACAGAGGAAAAATAAATGTAAACTCTTGCAACACCAAATGAATTATTTATTAACACAGGAAATAGCAAAGAAGATATGCTAAACAAAATTATTTGGAACATGTGAATAAACCAACTAGATGGCTTGATTATAAATTACATAAAGAAAAGGAGAAAAAATACATAAAGACGCTAAAAAATGAAATGGGAGAAGAATGAAAGAAATTGGAAGATTTAAAGAAAATTGTGTAATTGTATTAGTAAAGGTAAAGGTTCCCTTGCTCGAAAGCCAGTCGACTCCGACTCTAGGGTTGCGGTGCTCATCTCCGTTTCAAAGCCGAAGAGCCAGCGCTGTCCGAAGAAGTTTCCGTGGTCATGTGGCCTGCATGACTAAACACCAAGGTGCACGGAACGCTGTTACCTTCCCACCGAAGTGGTGCCTATTTATCTACTTGCAATTTCTTGCTTTCGAACTGCTAGGTTGGCAAGAGCTGGAACTAGAGACGGGAGCTCACTCCGTCATGCGGTAACTCGGGTCTCGAACTGCTGAACTACTGACCTTCCACAGCCTGCAGTTCAGTGTCTTAACCACTTGAGGAATTGCATTACCAGAAACTATATAGTAGAACGCAGATATCTCAACAACAAATCAGAAACTATTTGGAACTAAATAAACCTAAAATATTTTCAGAGGAACAAAGAAAAATATTAAATCAATCAATAATGTTAGCTGAATTGTCAGAAGCTGTAAAGAAACAAAAAAAGAGGAAAACTCCGGGCTCAGATGGATTATCAACAGAATTTTACCAACTGTTTGAAGACCAATTCATAATTCCTCTTAAAGAAGTATGTCAAAATGTAAAATTAGAAGGGAAGATACCAGATTCTTGGGAAGAAGCCTTAATAACACTGATACATAAACAGAATTCAGACAAGAAAGAGATTAAAAATTATAGACATATTTCATTGTTGAATGTAGACTATAAAATTTATGCTTCTATTTTAGCATCTAGAATGAAAAAAACATTGTCACAGATTATTCATAAAGACCAAGTGGGTTTTTTATTGAAAAGACAATTGAGGAATAATGTGAGGATGATATTGAATGTTTTGGAATATTATGAAGCCCACCCAGAAAAACAAATGGCTCTGATTTTTCTAGATGCAGAGAAGGCTTTTGATAATGTTAATTGGAATTTTATGCTTGAACTAATCTCATATGCTCAAGCAGGTAAAGATTTTCAGAAAATGGTCAAAGCAATTTATACTAAGCAGCAAGCAAAGATTTTGATTAACGGCAATTCATCACAGAATATTGAAATTCATAAAGGGACGAGACAAGGTTGAACCCTTTCACTGCTGTTGTTTGTTTTCGTTCTTGAAGTTTTAAATGATGTAATTAGAATGGATTAACAAATTTCAGGTTTTAAGAGTAGAAGAGTACAAGCTTTTAGCATTTGCAGATGATTTAGTGTTCATTTTAGAGAATCCTCTTAACTCTACAAGTGTATTAATAAATGCATTGCAAGATTATGGAAATGTGGCAAGACTGAAAATTAATTGTCAAAAAAAAATTTCTACAAAAAATATGATAAAAACACAAGTTCTCCTTCTACAAGAAAAAACAGGCCTGGAAGTTCAAAGTAAGATTAAATATTTAGGAATAAATATAACAAACAAGTGTAACTCTTTGGTGGAGAATAATTATATAGAACTATTGAAATCTATCAAGAAAGACTTGGAAAAATGGCAAAAACTTCAAATATCGTTAATGGGAAGAATTGCTACCATCAAAATGAATATATTGCCAAGATTGATGTTTTTATTCCAGACTATACCGATTATTCAAAACCAGAAGTATTTCAAAGAACATGATAAAATTCTGTCAAAATTCATTTGGCAAGGGAAGAAACCAAGAATAAAACTTAAAGCTCTACAAGACTCTAAAGATAGACCAGGCGTCTCTCTCTTCCAGACTGGCTACTTTACTATAGAGCGGCAGCACTGAACTGGATTAAAGAATGGATTACGCTAGAAAATCAGAGATTGTTGGACTTCCGGTCTATGGCAACACGCAGGCAGACGCATCTCCCGGATGCCCCGGGGATGCAAACTGTACACCAGCATGTAGGAGGGGGTGCGACGGGTCACGACCCCCACGGAGCCTTGATAAAATGCTCCTAGCCAGGGGGCTTTTGAGGGGCAACCTCTTCGATGGCGCGATGCCAGAGAATTGAGGCGCTCCTTCGCCCTGAAGGTCCTGCCGCTGAGTGACTGTATGGTACAAGTGCTGCTGACCGGGACAAGCGTTGGAGATCAGGCGGAAAAAAACAATGCCGAGCGAGGCCGGTTGGCCAACAACGAACTGTGAGTCGGGTTGAAGCAAGCATGAAGATTTAAAAAGAAAGCTTCCCTCCTTAAAGAGCGACGGGAAGCAAGTGGGGGAGGGCCCCTCCCAAACGCATGAACGAAAACACGGAATAAAGAGGGGGGAGCGGAAAAATAAGCATTTGAAACTGTTTTCAGAGACTTACCAGAGCGCAGACAAGCATTTGGGCGAATATCAGAGACTCTATTTTGAAAGCAACTACGGGAACTCCCTTGAAAATTGGGGACAACAACATCAGGATTTTAAAAGACATTCCATTTGACATAAGACAGAAGAGAAAGAATTATAAAGAACTAATCCTATTTTTACAAACAAATGGCATCAGTTACAGATGGTTAATCCCAGAAGGCATCATTTTCAAACTTCACAACAAAAAAGAAAAGATTGACTCTGTTCTTAAGGCACGTGATTTTCTGTAAACACAGCTCGGGGAACCAGCTGAGGACGAGAAGGAAGACGAAGAAAGCAAATCTGAAGGGCGAGTTAGGCTCAGGGTCTTCGGACAAGGACTCACCCTCTGAAAAGGGGGTGGCTGCCCCAAAAAGTTCATATAAATTGAGGATTAGAAAAGAGAAGAATAAATAGTGGCTGAAGGACTCTGATTTGTGCCTGAAAACTCTGAAATGATTTTGGGATGCTCGGGGAATTTCTTTAAGCAGTTAAATGAATAGTTAAAAGATAATTAACCTAGCATAGCCGACTATGTTCATTGTTTTAATAGCTTTTTAAAAGTAACATTGAGTCAAGCTGATGTATTGATCTCCCACTCTTGGGTTTTTAGTTATTAGTGGGTCTTTTTTCTTTCTCCTTAGATGTAGTTCCCCTTCCCATATTTTCAGTTGTAGTTTGTAGTTTGTAAAAAATCAATTAAAAATTCCCCTTAGGGGATCCAAAAACTAAATAAATCCGAGATTGTTAAAACTATAAGGACATGATATTTTATTAGGTTGGCATGCATTTTTATGGTATGGAAAAACGGAATCTCAAATACTTTAATCAACATTGGATTAATGAAAGTGTGGGAGATAATAAATACTCAATTCTACAAGTTTCCAAAATGGGTTGCACCTCTAGAAGCTTTTACAAACTCTAATGTGTACCAAGAAGAAGAAATTACACGATATCAAGACATTCTAGATCCCAAAAATAACCTGACATTAGTGCAAAGCTTTACATGGTGGCAAAAGGTACAAATGGAATCTAGATATGCTAAAGATAAACTGTTAGGCTTTTATGACAACCCTTTAGAAGTAGATAAAATTTTATTGTATGTGGAACAAAAATTTGTAAAAAAAATGTATACTCTGTTATTAGAATATAGGATGCAAGATGAAGTGATAAAAGGTGTAATAATTCAATGGGCAAAGAATTCGGAGCATAATACAGATTTAGATCAATGGTCACAGATTTGGAAGAAAAATCTAAAAATTACTAAAGCCATCTCTCATAAAAAGAATATATATAAAATGTTCTATAGATGGTATATTACCCCTGATAAACTTGCTAAAATTGATCCGAAATGTTCAAATGAATGTTGGAAATGCCAAAATAAGGTGGGATCCTTTTATCATATGTGATGGTTTTGTGACAAAGCTAAAAAAATACTGGGCTTGAATACACAAAATATTGCAGAAAATGTTAAATTGTTCTATACCCTTTCTACTAGAAATATTTTTGTTAAATATTTTACCTGAAAGTTGTAAGAAAAATTATTCCTATTTGATTTTGTATGTAGTTACTTCTGCCAGAATTTTATATGCAAAATATTGGAGAAGAGTGGAAACTTCTACCAAAGAAGAGATTATAAACAAAACACTGAAAGCAGCAGAAATGAATAAATTGACTTCATTATTGAAAAATCACCCAGAAAAAACATTTGAGAATACATGGGCAAGATTCTACACTTGGTTAGAGAATTACAACAACTCAAAAGTTATAGTCAAATAAAACACTGGTGAGGATACAGAGATGAGAGTTCGTTATATTAGTAACAAAAGACTAAAAATTTCTGAGATGGAATATTTCATTAATATGGTTTAGCTATAAGGCATAAATATGGTACTTATCTGAAAGATTTCCCCCCGTGTGTATGTAAAAATTCAATAAAATATTGTGTGTAAAAAAATGTTTCCCATTTTTACTGCTTCTGTGTTTCCTCTTGCTTTGCCATGTTATTTTCCAAACATGGTTTGGTATGATCTTGGGGCGGTGGGTTACTGTCAGCTAGGACTCTAGCTGCCATGGAGTGTGGGGTGGCCTCTGGAATTTTAAGTTTCTTCTCTCTGTACCTTTAGTGTTTCTTAATCTCTGTAACATGAGCATTTGACCTTGGTGTCCAGCATCAGCTTTCTACTGGGAAACTGGACCCATTAGCTTTGGCGGGCTTCTACCTGTGCCGTGATTGGCTCCAGTTGCAGTCAAAGGGCCTTTGGATGCCACATGGATAGGAAGGTGTGAATTTTTGCATTGGCACCATTTTCTTTACCTCAGCACCCATCAGAGAGGGTTTTTTCAGGCTTTTTAAAAAATTGGTAATTGATAGGTTAAACTTGTCCCACTATAATGATATATTGCAGCAATGTATTAGAGCCAAGCTTTCATTTTTAAAGAACGATGTAAAGTCCTGTCACTTGTAGGCTGTATGTTTCCCCTTATAACTTTGAAACAAAAAGGTGTGGACATTTTTTTAATGTCTTACAAACTTTCTTTTAAAAAATACATTTTTGCAATAGATTGTTATTGCACTATAGCATTGTCAATTATTGATTTGTTTTAAATAATGTCTGGAAAAGCCTCCAGTAACAGTAATAGGCAGGGGTGGGACTGAGGCAAGTAAAATGCTGAGAAAATGTTGTGTGAGTATTTCTCCGCCTTTGCATTCATAGTAGCAATGAAAGATACATAGTGAAACCTCTCAATGTGGAATAAAGACCACAGAAAATATTTGGTCACCTTTTAAGCACTTGAACCACTAGCTATTTTGCTTGTCCTTTTCAAACACAACCACTGCAGTTATCATAAATATATAATATCACATCTGCAGGTAATGGCAAACAATAAAAAGATGGACAAAAATGTCCAATAGGTATAAAATAAACATATAAGCAGACAGTCAACTATATTAAACTACGGGGCAGGGCTAAAATTAATTATTTGCATGAAAGAAGTGAACAGAAAAATCTCAAGAGAATGTTTTTAATTGACTTGAAACACCTCTACCAGTTACAGACACCAAGTCAAAAACAGTCACAGTTTTATCCTGTAATAAATATCCTGCATGCTCATTTAATCAATAGACATCCAGAGCACAATCAGATTTATTTGTTCTTTAATAAGAAATCAGGTAATTTGGCTCTAAACAAAACAATGCTTACCAACAATAGTGAATTGTATTCTTTCACTGCCAGGTACAACCTCAGATGGAAAAGTGAAAATCAAAGTTTCTGTTGCAGGGGCTGGTAAATCTCCAAGTCCAATTCTTTTGGTCAAGTCCAAAAGAAGGGTCTGTGAATGAAACTGTTCTAATCCTTCAGCCTATAAAAATGAAGTTTAGATGCATTTTTAAAAATTATTATTATTATTATTATTATTATTATTATTATTATTATTATTATTATTATTATTATTATTATTATTATTATTATTATTATTATTATTAACCATAAGCCATATCAGTATTAGATGATGCTCCAACACTCTGCATGGATACTAATAAATGAAAAAGTGAATGCAGTACCAAATCTTCACATACATTTTTCTTCACAAAGGTTGATATATTCCACAAATAACATTTCACCAGGATGGCATCTTATCAAACAGCCATGTATACATCCCTTAAAGACAAATAACTGTACGCTTGCAGCAAGATTTTCAATTGAAAGAACAGGTCTCTTCCACCCAATATGCAGTGTTAAATATTCAAGGAACCAGAATTGTTTCACCTTGTAAGCCCTGTTTTCTGTTTCACACTAATAAAGTGCCACATATATAAGTAGATGGAAATGGTAGTCAAACGTAAGGCACTTTAAGCTGCATAGAAGCAAGGCATAGAAGCAAACAATCTATGTGAAGCTATGGTGTTAGTTAATATTGATCGTGTTACCTCATAAAATACCTCAGCTTTCATTACCATCTTATCTCTGTCCCTGAACTTTCTCCTGCTATCCAATGCTGCATCTCGAATTGGACTGATCGCCCAACAACAGATAGAGCTGGGTGTCATCCGCATGCTGGTGACAACCCAACCCATGCCTCTGGGCAATCTGGGTGTGGGGGCGCATATAGATGTTGAATAGCATCGGGGAGAGTACTGCCCCTTGTTGGCACTCTGCAGACTAGTGGGTGCCTCCAGGACAGCTGTTCCCCTAGTGCCACCCTATGTCCCCAACCTTGTAGGAATGAGGAGAGCCACTGCAAGGCAGACCCCTGAATCTCAGCATTGGCGAGGCAGTGGATCAGTAGTTGATGGTCGACCGTGTCGAACACCACCAACAGGTCCAACAAGATCAACACTGCTGATCTGCCCTGATCCAGATGCCTCTGGAGGTCATCTGTGAGGGCAACCAGTACTGTCTCCACCCCGTGGCCCGGTCGGAAGCCGGACTGGTAGGGGTCTAATATAGAAGTGTCATCCAAGAAACCCTGCAGCTGAATCGCCGCCGCCCTCTCAATTAGTTTTCCCAAATAGGGCAGGTTGGAAACTGGCCAGTAGTTAGCCAATTCGGCCAGATCCTGAGATGGTTTTTTTAGGAGAGGGAGTACCACTGCCTGGAGTGCCCCAGGGAACAGTCCCTCAAAGAGGGACTTGTTTATAATATCCCTTAGGGCACCTCGTAGCCCTTCTCGACTTGCTTTGACTAGCCAAGATGGGCATGGATCAAGGCTGCAAGTGGTGGGGCGTACAGCTGTGAGCAATTTGTCGACTTCCTCTAGGCTGAACGGGCTGAAGTGATCCAAAACCTGACTAGAAGACATGCTTGGAGCCTCGAGTTCACGTACTGACTCAACGGTAGCAGGGAGATCATGGTGGAGTGACAAGACTTTATCTGTGAAATAGCTCGCAAAAGCCTCACAGCCAATGCCCAATTCCTTAGCATTTAGTCTGCCCTGTGGCAGAGTTGTTATAGACCAAATTGTTCTAAATAATTGGGCTGGGCGTGAGCTTGCAGATGCAATCATGGCCGCAAAATACTCTCGCTTAACGGCTGTGACTGCCATTTCATAGGATCTTATCAACATCCTATAAGATACTCTTGTGGCTTCATCATGGGCGCACCACCATCGTCTCTCTAGCCATCTGAGCCCTAGCTTCATCAGCCGCACTCCTGGGTATACCATGGGGCTAGCCTATTAGCAGCTTTATACCATCTTCACTAACACCTGAATTACCTTCACGAACACTTTCTGGATGATGGCATCAGATGTAAAGTCTGATACTGCTGTCACTCTGATGGGAATCTCTCCAATTTGTGTTGGTTTGATTGGGAAAATGACGGTCTTGCCATCTTCACTTGGCACCCATACTGTCCGTTCATTGTCTGTAGCATTTATATCATTTGGAATAAAAATTTCAAATGTGTCACTTCTATCGAGGGTCACTGTAACCTACAAAACAGAAAAGGGGCTATTGTTTTCTTAGTTTTCTGCTACCAGCAAAGTTAGTGCTACAGTATTCTTACAAACTTCCATTTGTTTTTATTTTACTACTTACCAAGCAACACAGAAAAGATATCCACATAGATGTAACCTTCACAGATTGCTGGCCAGCATTCATCAACCTTAGAATATCTAGCAACATCCATGAAAATATTCAAACAAGATGGAAAGGGAAAGAAAATGGGCAACTGGGAAATAGGAGAATTGAGAATGCGATAGATAATGATGTCATGAGATGGGACAGAAATAGAAGAATGCAGACAGCATAAGTACAGAACAGCAAGATGGAAATAAATATGAGAAAGACACACTGGCATCAAGGAAAATTGACTCATAGGCTGCATTCAGACATCACAAGCATTCAGACATTAAATTACTATCAGGAGTAAACACAGTCTTATTACCAGGCTCTCCTTGCTCCTCCCACTTCTCCTTACATGCACAAAACTTGATAGAAAACTACCCAGTTTTCCGTCCAAGCTCCAATACAGCATGACGTTGCCTTGGCACACTGGAGTTTGCTCCCCCCCACACTCCAAAAAACCCTTCCTTAATTCTAAATCTTGGCCTAATCCCAGGTTAGAATTCCCATCTGTAGTGCAGAACAAACTGTAATTTGTTGAGATTCCTGCATTTGGATGTCACAGGAAATGGGAGCTAGATCAGACTAAGGCTGCAGTCACACGGCGCATTAGCCACGCTACAGAGACGGAAGATAGGCGGATTTTCCGGGCGCGATCACACCGCAACATCTGGGAAGTGTAGAGCTCCCGTGGCGAACTCGAGGCTTCCCGCCAAAGATGCGGAGTTAAACACTAGTACCTCCAAGGTACTAGTTTCCGGAAACCGCAGGGCAACGGCTGACGTCTGATTGCGTTTCCGGTGGTGGCATCCAGCGCCCGCCCATGTCCCTTCACAAACAGGTTTTTTTTCCCCCTAAGTCTTCACAAGATGCGCACAAGCACCCAACGGCACATGCGCACAAAGAGGAAAGTGAAAGTGCCATTTCGGCTTAAAAAAAATAAATGACCCCGTTTGTCATGGCAGCGGCGCCTAGCCATTGCTGGTGTGATCGCACGTGTGATCGCCACCCTTGTTTACCCGCCGGTGCCGAGGGAAGGACCCGTGGTGTGCCGCCGGCACGTCTGATCGCGTAATCGCGGATCAAACTGCGCCGGGGCAATTAGCCACGCCTCCCCCCCACAATATCCGGCCCGTGTGACCGGGGCCTAAGGAAGTTTTCAGTAAAGTTCAATTTGCAAACTGTGGAATGCAGTCCTATTGTGAACTCCTAAGGTAAATTAGGCTGCAATCCTAAAAACACTTTCCTGGTAGTAAACCCCATTAAACAAAATGAGACTTCTGAATCAACAGAATTCAATTTGCTCCCTAACAATTTTAAAACCTTCAAAACACAAAATATATCTCACCGCTACCTCTTAACTTTAATTATTTCCAAACATCATATATCTACGCAGTATGCAACATCAGAACAACTCTTTGGTCTTTAAAATCTGATAGTCTCTTCCATTCAGCTTCTTTCAAGGGAAGCCAAAACAAAAACTTTTTTTTTCTTTTTTACGATGATGGGGGGGAAATTGCAATGATGCAATTTTTCCTCCTGTCCTCTGTGGCCATTATTCAACATAAGCTGGTTGTCCATGAATGTGTATCCCAACTAATTAATGAGCTACCCTAGCAAAGCTAACCGAAAGTAGTTAGAGCAAAGAAAAAATAAAACAGAAACTAAATAAATACTTTTTCAGCATTTTTACCTCACTATCATCTTTCATATAATTGAAGAGGTGTACTTCCAGTAAAAACTGTTCTCCTCTTATAACACTTGGTGGAAGGTTCAAGGAAATAAAAAAGGGCTGGAAAACTTCTAACTGGAAAACAAAAGTTATACAACAGTGAACCCTTGTGGTACACAGTTTAGCTGTTAACGCAATACAAGTCATTCAAAACATAGACCATTTCTGATTACAACAGAACATATCCAGACAAAAGAATACACATGTTTCCTAGCGGCCCCAAAGTACCACAGAAACTTGTATCAGGCTGTGCAAATTCACATAACAACAGAAGATATTTTACACTTCAAGGAATTGGGTCAACATAGATGGGGAAGCTCATATATGCACATTAAAGAATTATGCCATTCAGTATTATTCATGATCTTCCAGGGGGAAACCTTATGTAATACTTGGAACTTTCAGCTCCTGAGACGCTGAGGTTGTTTAATCATACAACAACCCATTGCAACATGAAATAGGTGAATCAATCTTGAACTTCAAACTGCACCTTCATATACCACTTCCAAAGACAACAATACAATCCTAAGAAGAGTTATACCCTTTGAAGGACATTGACTGTATTGGAATTAGAATGGTATAATTTGGTTTAAGATTGCACTGTAAGGCACTTTATGTTCCAAGCATCAAACTAAGGTATACTTGGCTCTGAAACATGCATATGTGCAGTCTGATGTTGTTATTAAGGCTTCAATTTGCCCCTTCCTTATAATGTACAAAGGAAGTTTAATGATGCCTACTGGTTCAGATGGATAGGTTCTGGGGTTTTAAAAAGTCAGCAAATCCTAGATTCTGTCATGTTCTACCCCTGACCTGTTGATTACTCCAGCATAGGCTGTACATCAGTTCCACCAAATTTTATTCATTTGTCCCCTGCCTTTCTCTCAAATGGAAATCCAAAGGTGCCTGCGTTGTTCTCCTTTCCTCTGTTTTATCCTCACAGCCACCCAATGAGGTAGGTTTAGGTGAGTGTATGACAGGCCCAAGGTCACCCAGCCAACTTCCTCAGCAGAGTGGGGATTAATTCCTGGGTCTCCAAGATCCTAGTCTGACGCTCTAACCACTATGCCATGCTGATTCTACCAGGCCCCATCTTCATATCCTCCACATCTAGCAAACTTGTGATCCACTGTGCTTCTTTACATGGAACCGTATTAATAAGAAAAACTGTCTGCTGTATTTCTGAACAGCAGCCCATTAGCTGATGCATTAAGGTTTTTAATTGATACAAATAAGGCTATAATGCACTGGGTTCAAGACACAGAGTCAAGTGATTTCAGATCATAATTTATTAGTAGGCTAAACTGAGACAAAGAAGCAGGACCTGGGGGTCTGCTTATATGTCGGTCCATGCCACACCCAACAAACTCATCCCACACCCGTGATAGGTTTATTTACAGTGCACCAATAACCTTAGGTTCCTTTCCAGATCTGGGCTAACCTACCGATCCATTTTAGGATTCTACGAGTCTATTGTTTCGGGTCGCGAAGGTTTGCTAGTGCGATTGACCACGTGCGCACCCGACCGCATGTGTGGTCCTTTGTTAGTACATAACACCCCTCCCCCCAAAGTTCAGTTCCCCCTAACAGACAAAGTCTTTAAGGTAGGTGGGCCTCCGCCATTCCCTGGTGGACCAGCATACTTCAGGGGTCGGGGACATCCCTCCTGACCCGGCCCTCGGCTCTACCGGCAAAGCTTCTGGTCGCTTCGCTGGAGCGTTGTTGGATTCCTGACTATGCGGCCGATCGGCGTTGTCACTGGCGGCCACTTCTGGTGGAGCGCTTGGCCACAGAGTAGCGTGTGCGGACGTATCCTGATTCTCTGGCTCACTTTCCGCTGGGCTCGGGCATTCATCCTCACTGCCCTCTAGTCCGTCGGGGTCAGCCGGAAGGACACGGTGGCATAGTTGGTCCACATGTGTCTTTAGCAGTTGGCCGTCGTCCCCAGAGACCTCGTATGAAGAGGGGCCCATCACTCTGATTACCTTGGCCGGAATCCAAGCTGGGATCCAGGCGTAGTTCCTGGCGTACACAGGATCCCCTGGAAAGAATCTTCATGGTGCCTCTTGGTTCTCTGGGGTTGTGCTGTGTTCCAGTGCCCGATTGGGGTGCAGCCGATCTAACCATGTCGTGGGCCACCATCCCATCAGTAGCTCCGCTGGGCTGCGTCTGGTGGTGGAGTGTGGCGTGATTCTTTGGTTAAAGAGGAAGGCAGCCAGCTTGTAGTCCCAGACCCCTTGATTCATGCGATGCAGTGCATCCTTCATCGTGCGGCCCATGCGCTCGGCCTGGCCGTTGGTCGAGGGGTGGAACGGTGCGGAGCAGATGTGCCCGATCCCATAGAATTCTGCAGAGGTGAAGGCAGTCCTGTTGTCCGTTACTAAGGAGTCTGGGATGCCATACGTGCTGAAAATCTGTCACATTGCCCGTATGGCGGATCAAGATGAGGTAGATGTAACCAGGACCACTTCCAGCCATTTGGTGTAGGCGTCCACCAATATGAAAAAGATTTGTCCCTGGAAGGGTCCCACAAAGTCTAGATGGAGCCTAGCCCATGGCTTGTATGACAACTCCCATGGCCACGTGGGGGCCCTAGGGGGGTTAGGCCATGACTCCTGGCACGTCTGGCAGCCCTTCACCCAGTCTTCAATTTCTGTATCCAACCCCGGCTACCACACATAGCTCCTCGCCAGAACCTTCATCCTTACAATCCCCGGATGCGTGTCATGCAGAACTGTGAGCACCCACTTGCGCAATGGAGCTGGCATCACCACCCAGCTTCCCCATAGCAGGCACCTTTTTTTTCCCAAAAACAATTTATTAGGATATATTATTAGTTCAAATACACAACATATCTTTGTTTGTTATACATCCTTTCTTCTCTCCCCCCCCCCCGGCTTCCCACAGTGCTCCGACCTCCAGCCCATTTCTTAAGTCTTTTCTATTTTCCACTTATCTTTTAATCATAATCTACCGGTAACATTTCCTTCTACTATTATTTTCTCTTAATTAACTTTGTTCTAGTAACATTAACTTTTCAATAATTGTCAAAGCAAATGAAATTGTCCTTTACATCCCAGTATTTTTCTAAGTACTCTTTAAAGTCTTTCCAGTCTGCAAAGAATTCTTCTGCTTCAAGGTTCTTAAGCTTCCTTGTCATTTTGTCCATTTCAACCATAAATAATAATTTCTTTATCCATTCTCCGATTTCCGGGATTCTGTCTTGTTTCCAACAATGAGCATAAGTCATTCTAGCAGTTGTGATCATATACCACATCAAAGTTCTTTTCTGCACGTTAACTTCTTCCGTTTTAAGTCCCAACAGTAATATTCCAGGTTCTTTCTAAATCCATAGCAGGCACCTTTTATGAGTTGACAGCTTGTCCCGTCGAGACGAAAAGGTGGCAAAGTCCAGGACCTGGGAGAGGACACGGTCACAGGCAGTGTGGCGAGACACCTCGGATACCTGGACAGTCTGGTCAGGAAGGTCCTCCAGCAGAGCAGTGTGGTGAGCCAGTGTCGGGTCCGGGTCACAGAAGGGGAGCAGAAGATGGCTGAGGGCGATGGACTAGCACATACTGGTACCTGGCCAGGAAAATCAACCAGCGAAGCACCCGGGGAAAGAGCATCTGCAGGGTCTGATGGTCCGGGGCGAGCAGACCCAGGAGGGGTTTGTGATCCGTGACCATGGTGAAGGGCCAGCCGTAGAGGTAATCATGAAACTTTTTTACCCCTGCCACAATTGCCAGGCCCTCCTTGTCAATTTGCGCATAGTTGTGATCAGCCGGGGAGAGAGTTCACGAATAGTATGCAATTGGAACCTCCTGACTGTCGGCCAGCCGGTGCCCCAAGACCACTCCGACCCCGTACGACGAAGCATCGCAAGCCAGGACCAGGGGAAGAGACTCGTCAAAGTGGGCCAGGACTGCATTAGCGGTCAAGAGGTCCTTTACTGCACGAAAAGTGGCTGAGTGCTTGGGACCCCAGACCCAAGGAACATGTTTGTCCAGCAGTACATAAAAAAGGCTAATTCAATTATGCTAATAAATCCTATGCATTATAAAGCCTAAATTCTATGTAATGCTATGTGTTTTCGCATAAAAACATTCTCTGTTAAGGATCAACATGTTTTCACCATGTGTACAGAGCAGAAACTGGATGATAGTGAGAACAGTCATTGTGAAAATGGAATTAGAATCTCCGGGGGGGTTTTAATCAAGCACTTGACTCTGTACAGCCAAGTGTGTATTTTCATGTGTGACATCTCCAAAATCAAATTCTAGCAAATTACATTCATTTAAAAAAACAATGTTGACCTTAATTTCATATAAGCCTGAAATAAAATTTAAGATCCAAATCCAATTTCCTGGATGAGGTGATGCTACCAGTCAAATGTGTCCTTTCAAGTATAACTGCCTGGACAAACCCTGGACTGGGATCTGGGTGGTTATAATTATTGGGTTGGATCCAGTAGAAGAGTTCTCAGAAGGAGCTGGTGGATTGACGCTTTCCCCATCTTCTCCATGCAGCCTGAATAGCCTCACTAAGGAAAGCAAAAAAGTGCAATACGAAGGCCCATTGCAGTCATGAATAGGAATCCGTTAAAATGGCTTCTTTCTCTTCCATCTGAGGTCTAGCAGAGAAGGGAGAATGGCAATTTTACCTTAATTCCCCCATGTTGCTGTAGCACTCCATCCTGTGGCACATTTTCCTTGTAAGGCTTTCTCACAGGCGTCGGGGTACAAACGGCAGGAAGCCTGGGGAAAGCAGGGGAAAATGTACTCTGCCAACTGCTTCTAGGAACGTCACCATTTGATCCAACCCATTATCTTTTATTACAGTATCAGGACTTGACACTGATATGCTATTTATTTCACTGTTTTTACTTACTAACTTTTAACTAACTTTAACTCTGCTTAATCTTAACAAACCTCAGTACAGTCAAGAAGAAAGCTAATTAAAATAGCCAAAGATCCACAGTAAAATCATCAATAAACACTCTGGCCCTTTTCCAGCTAAGCCATTTCACAACAAAGGCCAGCTAATACTAATGGAACAACTTTGTTGCAATTAACTCAAGAACCATTGCTTGCAATGTGACTTAATAATGAGGTACTTTATCTGGGCTAGCACCATTTAAGACTACTGTTAAAAACAACTATCCAAAAAAAAGGCTAAGTTCATACATGTTGTGAATCCTACAGAAGAACCTCTGAAGAAGGTACTTGAACCTTTTCCTCAGCTGCCACCTTCCTGTTGTAACTTGCCCTCCCCAAGCTGTTTTTCCCTTGCAGAATTCGAAAAACCTGTTTTCAAGTCTGATAAGTTTTCTTCCATACAGTTGGTTAATTCTGGACAAATGTGGACATTTTTTCACTCACATAAACCATTCTATCCAAGAGAAAACTTGGCAGCCCAGTGCACCAAAACTATAGAACTGCTCGGGATTAAGTCAAAAGTCATAATTAAACTAGAACTGACTAATGATGTGTTACCTCAGCAGGTATTTCTGTTATACCAAGTCCAAGATTTTCAGATATTATAAAAGCACTGGCTAGCCATGAAGTAATGGTATCAGGAACAGTAACATCCACTATTGCTTCTGTAGAACTGAAGATGGGAAAAAACAGAAAAACTTATAATTCCGTAAGTACATAGTGGGACATCCAATAAACAATGCATTAGGATTGTAGAAGTCTGTAACCAACAGAAAACTAGAAGACAGAACTGAAGCATAATTATTAACATGGCACATTAAGGTGTGCAAAAATTATATAACAGGATCCTACTTACAGTAAGCTATACACAGCAATATAGCCCACAGTCCCTAATCATTTAACCAAGTGCATTTGTGAACCTTTTTACACAGTGCAATCCTATAACCTAGGCAGAAAATCCCTCTTGAATAATTCTGTTTTGCATAGTTTATGGAAAGTCAGGAGAGTGGGAGCCTTCCTGACCTCCTCAGGCTGGCCATTCCATAAAGTGGGAGCCACAACGGAGAAAGCACGTGTACAGACAGTTGTTGATTTTGCCCGTTTGCAGGTTGGCACCCATAGAAGGCCCTGGTGACAATAGCAAAACTGTTGTGGTGGAATATAGGGGGAGAGGCGGTCCCACAGAGAAGAGGATCCATGGTCACGAAGGGCTTTGTATGTGGTAGGCAAATACCTTAAATTGAACCTGGTAACAAATGGGCAGCCAATGGAGCATCTGAAGAATGGGAGTAATATGCATGGTCCAGCTAACAGCTAACTCCCAATAATAGTTGAGCTGTGGCATTCTGCACCAACTGGAGTTTCTGAATTAGTAACTGTATTTTCTTTCATTTTCTAGTACTCTATGCTATTCCATCTGGTCTACAGAATTTCCCCAATATTTGTGTTTTTTATATATAAAACTAATCTGATACCTAGTCTGGAACAAAACTCTTGGAGACTCACTGGCTACTGTAGTCATGATTCTACCTTAGAAAGTGATGAAAGGAAATGGGAGAAAAGCAAGCCTCGTTTCTCCCACACATGCTCTATTTTATATTCTAATAGGAACACATAGACTGACTAGGAACAGCTTGTCCAGCACTGTAACTGGTCCAACAGTACAATCAGTCCAGAAGTCAGATTGGTCTAATATGGATATAAAGTCTATAATTAATAAGAGTCTCCTAGTGGCAGCAGCAATACCAGGCAAGTACCTGGGTTCAAAGGGTAAGGAGCTTTTTCAGACTGAACTCCGAAGATTGGAGGCACAGAGCTGGGAACCCAAGATGGGGGGAGGTGTGGTGCACAGCCAACGTTAGGTGGAAGACTTGTAACCTAGGCAATTTTGAATGGTCAGCCTGACCTTGATCAACTAGAGGGCAACATGAATTGAAGGCATACACAAACACACACCCCTCCATTTTCTGTTTGTACAGTGAAGGCACCATGCACATCCAAGGTCATATTTGATTACTTCGCTCAAGTATTGCATTGTAGTGTAAAGCAAGTTATTAATAGATCTTTTTACCCAGGTGGCATCTAACCTCATTGAGTGGCAATAGGTTAGTGTCCACTGTCTCTGCTCCCTACTTCCAGAAACTCCACACCTTTACAAGTAACAGCTTATACGTGTACAGTCTGTTCACATGTAGGCTCTCTCACTAGAGAGTCACCTCTGTTTCTGGCAGAGTTCCCAATGACATAATCCTGCTTCATTTCAATGCATTCACTGTCTCCAAATATGAACCATATTAATAACTTAATGATAGAAAATTCCCTACTGATCAGTGCACAAATGTTAATAATGGAAAAAATGGGAAATTGCTCCATGATATATTCAAGATTTCACTGCAAATGAAACGTAAAGAAAACCCTTCCATTTTTCCGTTACCTTGGTGTGATTTCATGCCAAATCCAAGTCTCTGGAAAATTTGTTCTTACATGAGGATTACCGAAATCAGCAGATACTGATGGGGGCTCCAGATAGTTCTCAGAGTCTTCATATGCAAAACCATAATCCCCATTAACATACGCATTATCATCTAGGAAAACAAGACTATTGCCAGCAATTTTGTAATATTTTCATAACCAAATAAAATAATTTGTACAACCAAAATAAGTCATAAAGTGAAAAGTACTGCAAAAATACTGCAAAATAGATACACTGATTCATAAATCATGTCACCTTCTTTCTTTACAATCGGCAGTTCATGAATCATGAACAGCATATTAGACAATATGTCACTACTCACAGAGGAACATGGTGTCATGGTGCTGTGGAAGGCTGGCATCGGTCAATACCCAGAGGTTACACTTCTGAATATAACATATAAAAAAATATTTCAATTAAAATATACACTGTACAAATATATTAAAATATATAACGTATGTATACATTTTATCCTAACAATATTTTATTATCTGATGTTCTAATAGCAAAGTTGGCCACAATTCTGGATACTTAAATCTGCGGACTGGAGCTGTGAACAGGCAAGACAGATCTTCCTACAAACCTGAAAAGGGCCCCAAGTTCGGAGAAAAAATGTGAAAACTAAAAAAATTACATTGGGTGGTTTAAAAAAATTACATATGATAAAAGAAGTGCCTGTACCTTTAAGCAACAGATTCCCTCACTGGCTGTAGCTAGGCAACTACAGTATTCGTCTTCAGTTTTTGTGAATAAAAAGGCAGGGGGAGGGAGCTGGGCCCTTTCTAGGCCTATTTTGGCCTTTGAGCAAGAATTGGAGCCAGGCCTGACTAGGGTTGCCAGCTCTAGTTTTGGAAATTCCTGGACGTTTTGTGGTAAAGTCTGAGGAGTGCAGGGTTTGGGGAGGGGAGAGGCCGCAGCACAGTAGAATGCCACAGAGTCCACCATCCAAAGCTGCCATTTTCTCCAGGGGGACAGATGTATGGAGTTTGACCCATGGCACTTACCGTGAGGGGCCCTTCTACTCTGAGGAAAGGAGGACATCTTGGGTGATTCCCACCATCCTATCAGGGAGAGGCAGGAACAATTTTTTCTTCCTGTGTGGCTTGGGAACACCCAAGGTGACTCCCAGCAGCAGTACTGGATAACATCATCCAAACAAAAATGGAAAAACTACAAATATAGGTAAGCACAGAAACAAGGAAGGAACATGAACAGTCACGAACTCCTATGAAGAAAAAACTATATACAGGTAAAAAAGGGCCTTCGGAAGAGAGAAGATGTAGGTACTCATTCAGAAATACAACCAAAGAGTAGAATCGAGAGAGAGAGAGAGAGCGGACTCTGGGTGGGGAAAGATGTCCTCCTTTCCTCAGAGTAGAAGGACCCCTCACAGTAAGTGCCAAGGGTCATTCTCCCTATGAGGCGGAGGACATCTTGGGTACTTTCAAAGCAGTACCCTACGCCCTGGGTGGGAGATCGCTCTCCTCTTCTACGATGTGTTGTAATACTCTTCTTCTGAAGGAGGCATCAGCTGAATTGTAGTGCCTGTCGAAGGTAGTTTGTAGTGTCTGACGAAGGTAGATATTGAGGATCAGGTAGCGGCTCGACATACTTTTCAATTGAAGCATTCTTGGCCAACGCTGCATTAGTAGATGCGCTTCTAACCGAATGGGCAGTAATCCCCGCAGGGACTTCCAGATTGAGTGACTTGTAAACTTCAACAATACATGCTTTAATTGTAGAGCTAATAGCGTGCTTGGACATTCTGTTTCCCATGTTTGGCGGTGAGATGTTGATGAACATCGCTTCAGTTTTCTTGATATCTGCCGTGCGTAACACATAAGCTTTGAGGGACCTGCAAACATCCAGGGTGTGCCAGGTCCTCTCCCGTGGATGTTTAGGATCAGGACAGAATGATGGTAAGCAGGGGTTATTTGGGGCCGGAGCGCCTCTCCAACAGCCCAGGAGCAGACACAAATGGCAGTGGTGGCAAGCCCCACCCCCAGCTCCTCACTCCCGCATTCCTTCCTGCTGTGACACGATCTTTCCATTATATTCTATGGCCCTATAGAATACAATGGAAAGATTGCACTGCCGCTGCAGCGCGACTCCAAAGAGAAGGGGTTTAAAGTTTAAACCCCTTCTCTCTTCGCTTCCCCCCCCCAGCCCGCCTTGACAGGCGGGCTGGGGAAGGGGAGGGGAGGGGAGGCTTTTGAAGATGCCTCCCCCCTTTTGCTTTCCCTTCTGACATCACGTCCGGTGATGTCAGGGGGGTGGCATATGCTAATGAGCTATTATGGCTCTCTTTGGATCAGGTCAGGGTTAGGGGACTGTTCCCTCTCTGAATCAGAGTGTCTGTCTTTGGGGACCTGTTTTCTGGCAGCCTTGGTAGGCCAACTTTCCCCCAATGACTCTGTGGGGTAAACGCTGGGCGCTGGGTCTGGGGATGAAATTGAGCCCAGGTCTCCCATGTGGCAAAAATGGAAAAACTCCTCCCTCGTCACATGTCTCATGAACTGGTAGAAGTACTGAGGATTAGGGTTCCCAGTAAATGGGGGTACATTACCCAACTGCAATCCTGTGGAGACCTCAGTAGGTGTTCTGAATAGTAAAGAAGGCTCGCCTAAATCTTCCACTGGAAGATTGGCATCCACGGTCTGAGTCTCCATTGGTGCGCTTTGGGGATGCACAGGAGGGTTTCCCACCAAAACCGCAGCACCAAGATGGCCGCCGCCAGCGGTAGCTGAGCAGGGACAAGGTTCCCCAGCGAGGTCTTCCATGCAAGGACGCTTCTTGCCAGTCTTCTCCCCGCTCAACTCGGGGTCGTTGCCGGTAGCTGCGGCAAGCCTACAGGTCATGCCGGCTCCGGATGCGTCCCTGGGTGTCTGCACAATGGCGGTGTCACCCTTCGACTCGGAGAGGCAGCCATCTTCTCTTCTCGGCATAGCCGGCATCATTGGAGAAAGATATAAGATAGAAAGGGAGATCTACAGCTATTTTCAGAGGCCTTATGGCCGCCACCGAACTCCCTCTAGTGGACAGAAGTTAGAATGAAATGTAACAAATAGAATCAAATAGATTTAAAAGGAATAGTTAGAAGAGGAAGTTTAACGGTAGAAACTAGAAGTTAAGAAAAGAAATAGAGACAAAATCATTGTTTAAACACTTAAATCGAGACACTAACTACAACAACCTCTCCCTGTAGAGGCAGGAAAAGAACTGAAGAAGTGGGTGTTCTCAAGCCACACAGGAAGAGGAAGAAAAAATTGTTCCTGCCTCTCCCTGATAGGGTGGTGGGAATCACCCAAGATGTCCTCCGCATCAGAGGGAGAACAGTTGTAATTCTGGGGGATCGTCAGGTCCCACCTGGAGGTTGGCAACCCTTGACCTGGAATCAACCTCTGGGTGACTTGATACCACCTGACTTGCATAATGCAAGCAGGCCCGGCTTCTTGCTACTGTTCTACAGCAGCAGCCCTATGGTAGCCAGTGTGGCGTAGTGGTTAGAACTTCTGAGTAGGGTTTGCGAGACCCAGGTTCAGATCCCCATCTTGCTGTGGAAGCTGACTGGGTGATTTTGGAACAGTCACAAACTTTCAGCCTAACCTACCTCACAGGATTGTTGTGCAGGTAAAAAGGAGGAGAGGAAACTAATGTAAGCTGCTTTGGTTGCCACTGTGGAGAAAGACTGTAGTTTTCTTAGGTAGAGGCTATGGGGGGAGATAGGAGGCAATGAAGGCAGAGGAGCAGATAAAGTTAGGGTGACTGTTGATTGGGAAAGAGATAGGTTTGCCAACTCTAGGCTGGGAAATTCCTGGAAATTTGAGGGATGGTGGGTTTGGGGAGGTAGGGGAGACAGGTGTAATGTCATAGACTTCAGCCTCCAAAGCAGCCATTTCCTACAAGGCAACTAGTGTTGCCAACTACAAGGTAAGGGCTGGAGATCATCCAGAATTACAGCTGCACTCCAGATGACAGAGATCAGTTCCCCTGGAGAAAATGGCTGCTTTGGAGGGTGGAGCCTGTGGCATTATACCCTGCTGAAGAAGATATTGGATTTATACCCCACCCTTCACTTGGAGTCTCAGAGGAGCTTACAATCTCCTTCCCTTCCGCTCCCCACAACAGACACCCTGTGAGGTAGGTAGGACCGAGAGAGCTTTGAGCGAACTGCTCTTGAGAGAACAGCTCCGAGAGAACTACGACTGACCCAAGGTCACCCAGCTTGCTGCATGTGAAGGAATGGAGAATCAAACTGGGTTCTCCAGATTAAAGTCCGCCGCTCTTAACCACTACACCAAACTGGCTCTTCCTTCCCTCCCTAGACCTCACCTTCCCAAGGCTCCACCCCCAAATCTCCAATAATTTCCCAACCTGGAACTGGCAACCCTAAGGTTGAACTGATCTCTGTGGTAGGGAGATCCATTGTGATTACTGGAGAGCTGCCACCACTATTGCTGCTGTGGGGAGGGGAAGTAGGTGGGCAGCTGGGAGAGTGATGGGGGCAGAAAGCAAGAGTGATCGAGTGGGGCAGAAAAAGAAAGGAAGCGAGAGGCATAGAGGTGAGGGAGAGTAAGAGAACAGATGGCAGAAGGGAGAAACAGTGAGAGACAGAGAAGTAGGTGGAAAGTGGAGGAAGCAAAGTTGGGGGTAATGCGATAACTGCTCCCACAAGTTTCTTGTGGATTCCCACTTGTTTTAATATATTTTATATGTTATAAACAAAGGTGTTTTAACTTAGATGAAAAAAACAATACAAAAAATGGGACATGAGGAAAAAAGCCTTCAGTCGCTATAGTGACTGAGCAGTGTTCTGCTACATTGCATCTGCTAATGAATTTGGTTTTGAATTTACCTGCTGAATCAAGATTAAGACTTTTATATGAGGTGGAATCTCATTTCCCACTCTCTCTCTCACTTCTCTTCCTCTTTACCTTCCCCTGGCAGTACCTGCAGCCTCTGTCTACCCCCTCTGTCTACCCCCTCCTCTTAAGCCTTCCCTCCCCATGTGACCTACCTGCCTTTTTCTATTTCTCACCTTGGCAGCCTCAGCCCCCCCCCCATCTTTTCTGTTCCTCACCCCCATCTTCAGCTTTCCAATTTTTTGCTCCTCTCCCCTCCATTTTTACCATCCCTACTTCATGTATTTTACCCTTTTTTAATTTGCCTCTCTCCCTCCTCTCTGCTGACATTAACCCATGCTTGGAATCCTCTCCAATATTGGTTGGGGGTTGCCTAGCAACCTCCAAAATGACCGCTGAGATCTCAAAACATAGTCCATGACATCTTAGTGGCATTCTTTCTTAAATTTTAGACCTCATTAACTATGCAGTGTACTTTTTACATACATTTATTTATTGATTTGATTTGTATCCCGCCCTCCCTGCCGAGGCAGGCTCAGGGTGGCTTACATAAAATATATTAGAGAACTAAAACACAGGATTAAATAAAACCACAACAGTATAATTATAAAACACAGTATAAAGTGCTAGTGCTGTTCATGAATGATGGCGGGCATTAGCAGCGTCTAACATTAACATATTAATGATGATATTAATATTGGGGCCAGGGCCTCAATTTATTGGGACGGCTCCCTAGTCAAAGGCCTGGTGGAAGAGCTCCATCTTGCAGGCCCTGTGGAACTTTAAAAGATCTCGCAGGGAACCAACTGCCTGATCTGCCGAAGATGATAAAAGGCTGACTTTGCAGTAGCTGCTACCTGGGCCTCCATCGTTAAGGAGGCATCTAGAAGCACTCCCAGGCTGCTAACCTCTGGCGCTGGCACCAACGGTGCCCCATCAAAGGTCGGGAGTGGGATCCCTAACCTCGGGCTGCTCTGACTCAGGCACAGGACCTCCATCTTCGTCGGATTCAATTTCAGTCAACTCAGTCTAAGCCAACCAGCCATGGCTTTCAACACCAAGTTCAGATCTTCCAGACTAGAATCAGACTGGCCGTCCAACAGCAGATAGAGCTGGGTGTCATCCGCATATTGGTGACAACCCAGCCCATGACTCTGGGCAATCTGGGCAAGGGGGCGCATATAGATGCTAAATAATATCAGGGAAAGCACCGCTCCTTGGGACACTTCACAAACTAGCGGGTACCTTCAAGACAGCTGTTCCCCAATAGCCACCCTTAGTTCCCGACCCTGAAAGAACATGGAGAGCTATTGCAAGGCAGACCCCTGAGTCCCGGTGTCGGCGAGGCAGTGGGTCAGTCGTTGGTGGTCAACTGTGTCGAACGATGCTGATAGGTCTAACAACAGCAACACCGCCGAACCACCCCAGTCCAGATGCCTCCAGAGGCTGTCTGTGAGGGCGACCAGTACCGTCTCTGTCCCGTAGCCTGGTCAGAAGCCAGATTGGAAGGGATCTAGTGTGGAAGTTTCATCCAAAAAACCCTGCAACTGAATCGCCACCGCCCTCACAATTAATTTGGCCAAATAAGGCAAATTGGAAACCAGATGGTAATTAGCCAATTTGGCCAGGTCCAACAATAGGTTTTTTAAGAGAGGGCAGACCACTGCCTCCTTTAGTGCACCAGGAACAGTCCCTCAGAGAGGGAATTGTTGATAATCTCCCTTAGGGCACCTCGTAGCCCATCGCAGCCAGCTTTAATTAGCCACGACAGGCATGGATCAAAGCTGCAAGTGATCGGGCGAACAGTTGAGAGTAGTTTGTCGACCTCCTCTAGGCTGAACGGGCTGAAGTGATCCAAAACCTGACTAGAAGACGTGCTTGGAGCCTCGAGTTCACGTACTGTCTCAACTGTGGCAGGAAGGTCATGGCGGAGCGACAAGACTTTATCTACGAAATAGCTCGCAAAAGCCTCACAGTCAATCTCCAATTCCTTAACATTTGGTCTGCCCTGTGGCAGAGTAGTAATAGACCAAATAATTCTAAATAATTAGGCTGGGCGAGAGCTCTCAGACACAATCGTGGCCGCGTAATATTCTTTTTTGGTGGCTTTGACTGCCATTTCATAGGATCTCATAAACACCCTATAGGATGCTCTTGTAGCTTCATCCCGAGCATGCTGCCACTGTCTCTCTAGCCGTCTGAGCCCTCACTTCATCAGCCACAGCTCCTGTGTATACCGTATACCATGGAGTGAGCTTAGAGCGGGGGTGCAGAGGACATCATGGAACGATCAACGGCTGACAAGAGTCGGCTATGCCGGTCCTTGACAAGCTCATCTAACGAGCCGCCATGGGGCATCGGATCCCACAGAGCCATCTGGAGCTGCATATGGTCCATTTGGCTCCGTGGGCAAGCTAAAATACGCTCACTGACCGTACAGGGTCGAGGTGGAACATTCACGTGGGCCTTCAAGGGCATAGTGGTCTGACCATGGAACTGCCATAGCAGTAATTCGGTCCACTGTAACCCCCACCATGATTAATTCGAGCATGTGCCCGTTCGGTAAGTCCCAGCGCTGCCATGAATGACAGCAAGTCCATCGCCTGCATGGAAGCCGCGTTGTCGGCATGGACAATGAAATCACCCAAGACTATCAGTTTAGGGTGCTCCAGTGCCCAGCCTGATACAGCCTTCAGCAGGGGTAACAGGCTATTTGTTGGTGCGTTGGGCAGACGGTACACCAACCAAACAGCCAGACTCTCCCCAGCTTCCCATACAAAGTCAGCACACTCTATGCCTGTGAGCCTCGGTGGCGGGAGCACTCTGAAGGTGTAAGCCTCCCAAATGAACAGAGCCACTCCTCCCCCCCTCTCCTTAGTCCAGGATTGGTGAAGGACCGAGAACCCAGGAGGAGCAACTGGGAGAGAGCTATGGTTTCCCCATCTCATACCCAGGTCTCGGTCATGCATGCCAGGTCCATATCCTGCTCCAACAGGAAGTCATGAAGAACCATGGTTTTATTATTTATGGACCTGGCATTGCACAACACCAATGTCGGAGAGGGATCATTAATCCTAGCCCCACTACCTACTACCTTCAGGATGGGATGCAGGCTGGAAGGGGACCGAGCTCTTCTACATCTTCGTCCCTTCCATTTGTGCCTGAGCCCACCGCTATACTTTCCCCTCCCCAGTCCCACTGCTATACTTTCCCCTCCCCATTACATATTTTATGCAAACCTGGGATTTCTCTCAGGCTTAAAGAACATCCCCTCCCCATCTCTACATGGTCCCATTTTGCAGATTTTTTTTGAAGTGCATTCTGAGGCCATTGCTCCAAATTAAGATATAATGAGAGCTTAATACATTTTTATTTTCATTTGAACACCAAAACAATTTGAAGTGGGAGGACAGGGTGAAAATAACGTATAACTTTTAGAACTGTACCTGAAAGACACTGTAGGAACTTTGGGCTTCACTATCATATTGCGCTGTATTATACAGACTTAGTTCATGAGAAATCTAAAAGGAGAAAAATCCACTGTAAATACTTTTAAAATCTTAAAGTAATAATAGCTTATTAATAATTCAATATACAAAAAAATCCTGTAAAGTGAGAAAGCATGAAATACAAAAAAAAAATTCAAACTAGTGCAGTACTGGAGTAAAATTAATAGCACCTAATATAAAGAAATAAAAAAATCGACTAACTTAATTCCATTTAGTAAATGAGTTAACTATGAAAGAAGAAAAAATTCAGTAAAACAACCTCCTTATAACAAAGAAAAGGATATTCTCCCCAATACCTCTATGTGTTCCAATAATGCTTAAAACATTTCCAGATTCTTTTTAACACATTTATTATTTGATGCCTATCTAACTCTTATGTAATTCGTTATTTTATTTATAATACTTAGGTCCCATAATTTTATCTGCCATTTCCAGTATTTTTGCTACCATGAACATATGAAAGAAAGCTTCCTTATTCTTAGCTATCACCACTTTTTATTTAAACAAAAGAGGATTATAATTAAATAGCTAGTAATTTATAAAAAATAAGTATAAATTTAACTTTATATTTGCTTGAATGCTTATCACAATGAAACAACCTTGATTATACACATCTTGTTCTCTTAAAGAACTGCATAAAAGTATCCAATTTATATTCCAGTTTCTTATAATCTCTCTGTTGTAATGAAATTAATTTTATCTTCATAAATTTTTAACAATAATGTAGTTACCATAGTTTCAGCCTTCCATTGTCTTGCATACATTGTATGTGCTACTGTTAACAAATACAAAACTACTTCTTGATATATTTTTGGGATAGTTCCTATATAACCTAAGAGAAAGCCTTCCGGTTTTAATGGAATTCTTATCTCCCAAATTTCTTCAACATTTCTATAGATCATTTTCCCAAAACATTTTGACTTGTAGAAGACCTACCACATGTATATAAAGATAGATCCAGGTGGTCAGCCGTATTGGTCTGAAGCAGTAGAACAAATTTAGAGTCCAGTGGCGCCTTTAAGACCAACAAAGGTTTATTCAAGTTATGTGCTTTCGTGTGCATACACACTTTTTCAAATACATTGAAATGGTAGGTAAGGTTCAAACTTATAGACAGGGACTTAACAGCAAATTAACATGTAACATGATGATGTTTAAGATATGCAAAGTCAGACCTAAATTGCAAGCTAAGGTTCTAAGGTCGACAGCTGTAAAGCAATAAATATGTCAAAATAGCAGATAAATGTCTAAAGGTGTCTTTTCTAATTGTGGGAACCGAGAACGGAGAGTCTTGGTTTGCTTCCTACAGTTCTGTTATATCTGTTTCTTCCCTTTATTATTTTTCTTATCAATTCTGATTCAGAGTCTTCCGCCCCTAATTCTGATTCAGAGTCTTCTTCTGGACTACTGCTCGCTGTAGATTCCAGGCCTTCCAACTCATGTGTGCAGTTTCTTCTCGATATATTGTTCCTCTGCTGTATCATTTTCGTTCGCTGGTTTAAACAGCTTTTAAAACAGAGTCTATCTTTTTTCTTTTCTCTTTCTGGTTGAAGACAAGTCCTTCGGGTATTATCCATCTGTAGGGGGTGGAGTTTTTCTGCAAAAAGCCGGTTAAGTTTTTGTATTGGGTCCTCTTCTTTCTTATTTCGAATGGATTGTCCTTTAAGACACTAATTTCTTCGTCTTTGATTTTTAAAGTTGTCCCATTTGTGGCCTTGAGCACCACATCTCTTGTTGATCTTTTAGAGAATCTCGCCACTATCTCCACAGGCAGGTTCTTTTTCTTAATAAATTCTGGATATGTCTTATAGATCATATCCAGATTGCTTTGCAGTGTGTCCACCGTTAAACCTGTCATTTGGGCCAACGCTTCACTTAAAATTTCCTTCAGTCTCACCTTGCTGTTCAGAAACACCTTGAAATCTCAGAACAAACACTGATTTTTCCATTTGTAGTCTTAAAAGTTGGTCTTTATCAGAGGATCTTTGTTTTTCCATCACCTCCAGTCTTTGATTAATCACTTTTGTTTTGGTTTCAACCTTTTTCACTGATTTTGCAGTCTCCTCTGTTTTTAAGTTTGTCTCTTTAGGCTGTTTTTGGAGTGCATCAAAATTCTTGTTGAGGTTAGTCATCTGCTCCAACAGAGGGTGCAATGCAGTAGCCAACATGTTCGGAAAGTCAGTATTTACTTCTGGTTTGGCTGCCAGATGTGTTGATCTTGTAGTTCCAGGAGAGTGTCTCGGTCTCATCGCCATTTTATCTGCCCGCCCAGCCATTGTTTATATTTCAAGGAAAGTTTTTAAACGTCAGTAAAAGTTGCTTCAAAGGCTCGCTTTAATTGGATTTGTGCTTTGCTTGATTCAATCGACCGCTGCTGTTTCTCCTAGCCCCTTTGCTAAAAGAGTTCGCTTAAAGTTGTGGGGGAAGGTTTAAGCTAGCTCCCTCCCTCTCTGTTGGTGGCATTCGGGGCTTCAGATATGTGCTCTACCAAATACCCAGTCAAAAAGGAATTAGCACTCATGCTTCATTCCACGCCTGTTGTAAAGGTAGGGAGAGCTTTATTTCCACTGGATCTCTTGTTCGCCCACCCGATGTGTGCCTCTTGGAGCCATGATGGCGCCGTGGCGATAGGACCTATCGGGGCTCAGAGGTCCCTCAATTTCTTGGCCGCAGCCTCGAGAGAGGCAACCTCCAGTGCCCCAGGCTGGGAGTCCCCTACAAGGACTCCGGGGGGGGGTCCAGATCAACCGGGCCCCCTCCTGTCCACCGCATCATGGGCTACTCCTTTTGGAGCACCAAAGGACTGCACCCGCCATGGAAGTTGCCAAAACCGGAAGTCCTGAAGGAGTAGAGTTTTGGGTCACCTCTGGCACTTCAGCCACAATTGTAAAGATCTCAGGGAGAGGTACCTGTGGGACAGCAGCACCTTTTACAAGATGGGATTGGCCCTCCAGGGCAGCGATACTCACCCCTTGCATAGGCCTTGGGTGGTAGCTCTGTGCAAGCAGAAACAGTCCACGTTAGTGTTGTCAGGGAGCTGAAGGGTGCTGATACGGCAGCACCTGGCATGGCACGGCACCTTCTGCATCACCACTGTGCCTTTCAGACATACAGTGTGTGTAGGAGGTGGATCAAACGGATACTAGGCAGTGGGAAAGTAGGAAGGTCCACCACCCTGGTGTGGGCTATCTTGTGCCTGGAGAGTAATGACAATGTTGTTGCTGCAGTGTAGCACCCACAGCCACATCAGCACCAGTCTAGGCACTGGCCATTCCACCTCTGTAGCAGAGGTGCTACAGCTGCCTCTCCTTGCCCCTGCACTGTGGCCACATTTCACAATCCAGCGCTTCCCATGGTGGCTGGCACTGTTCATGCATTCCCCAGTGGCATTAACATGGCTGCACCAGCCGCAGTGGCCACAGATGCCCACTCCCAGCCTAACTCAACCTTGTTGGTGGCTGAGCATGCCAGTGTTGCCCTCATCACTGAGAGGAATAGCTCTGCAACAGGCCACTACTGTGCATTCTGGTCTCTGCCCTTGGACATACTGTGCACACAGAGGTCTTCCCCCTGAAGCAATGGAATGACAACTTGGGCTCCACTGAGACGTGTGTGGATGCACTCATGGCATGGGGTATGCCAAATGAACAGGCAGCAGTCAAGGGTCTACCTGGGGCTGTGACTATGATACAGGCTGTCATTCTGCCTGTCCCACCTTCATAGCCGCTGGGTGCTGAAATCTGGAATCTCTCACCGAGGTTGTCCTTGCCATCACAGTCATGGGTCACACTGTGGAGGGCCACCAATCCCTCTCCTTCCTGTTGTGTCACGATCTCTGCTTAGGTTTGCAGTGCCTGTGCCTTTAAGGGGGCTTGTCAGCAGGGGCCAGAGGTGTTCCGGTGGTGCAGTGGCCAGCCACACACCCCACACTCTACAGGTGCCTGGTGACTGGCTGCACCCCCTATCATCTGTAGCACTAGACCCTTGTGTCAGTTTTCCATGATTACGAGGGTTGGGCAGCCCACCATTCATTTTTATTATTCATAATAGATGGAGAAATTCATTCAATTAATACTTTATACATTTTAGAAAATAAGATGGATTATTTACCAAAGGTTCTTATTCAGTTTCACTCATTCAATAAACCAAAGACATCTAAAGTTCATGGCACTGCTCTTTCAGAATCTGAAAAGGATTATTCCTTTTCCTATTCCTATTATAATAGGTTCTTCTTGCATATTTGTAAATATAAACAAAGCACAGCACTCACCCTCAGCACAACAAAACTGCTTATTTAAAAAGGCCTCCTCAGAAATCCCTGTGACTATGGTAAGTGGGAGGAAACCCCTTGTTAACAATATGCTACTTACACAGCTTCAAAAAATATTTCCCTAAAACATTTCTATTACACTTACAGCATCCTCTGAGATCTCACTTCTTTTTCCAATCAGCTTTGTACTTTTGTCCACAACTAAAAGGCCGATGGTTGTTTCAAGTTCAGTTACATTGATTTTGAGTGTAATGTTTTCAGAAGGTTTAGCTCTATTTTTACTCCAATACATGTTAATCTGCAAGTAAAAACACTGTGTAAGTTTGCATTCCGCAGCAGGTGATTTGAAATGGCTGATTATTTTCAATCAAGTTGTTAGCCAGGAAACAAACAAGGAATACACATGTGTAGCCTTCACAGTTGACACATGATATAGGACCTTTAGGAACAAACTATAATGCAGGAGACTTGTTTTGGAACCAGGAACATAAATTAGCAACTGGATTTCATCTTGTGAATCAGTCTATACAATCTGCATGCAAAGGGAAGCACTACACACTTACCTGGTTTTTAAAGACAGGATGTACAGGAACTTTCACAGCATCGTTTATTACTTCCCCATTGTCACTCACATAGTAGGCAATTATGCAAGCCACTGGGGCCCAAGAATTTTCTGGTGTTAAAGTGAAGGTTGAGGACTGCAGCTTAGCTTTGCCTGCAACTACAATTTGTTCTTTAGAAACAACCTGAGTGAAAAAGTATCAAGTGGGTTAAGCTACCTAGAATCTGCGTAGCAGTTAAAATTATACAGCAATTACTTATTTAAACAAAAAACTCCCCCCAATAATGTGTTCTAAACTCTGTGTGGCCTTTTGTATAGAAGGAAACTTGTTTTTGTAGGCAGCCTAGATATTAATAGCACTAGTAAAATTCAGATATCAAATGGCTAACGTTTTGTAAATTGAGGAATAAGAGAACAGCAAAAAGAATGAGATAAAAAAGAAAATTATAATATAATATTTTACAAAGGAATTTCAAAGGGAGATTAGAAAGAGAGACTTCTAAATGACAACTGATAATGAAGCTGAAGACAATGCATCCATCGGGACTAAATTGAGACCTAGGTTTCCTGTCTCATTACCAATGCTGATTTCTCTATGCCTACTAGTTCTCTGCATATCACACCTAATCCAATCACGCCTTCTATTGTCATTTCCCTGCTAATGTCATTTGGCATCTGAAATCACTCCACTCTCCCATTCTAGCTGTATCTGAAGAAGTGAGCAGTGACTTATGAAAGCTCATACCCTACCACAAATTTTGTTAGTATTTAAGGTGCTACTAGACACTTTTCTACTAATCTGACTAATAATAGATTACAATTCGAGACTAAAGTTTTCATAATTTTGAATAATTAGAGTTAAGCATTTCATTTTTGAAATTATTTTGGTTCTTGTTTTTCAGTATAAAAGGGAATACAAAAAATATTAAAAGCAGTCTTTCTTTCTAATCACTCCTAGCTTTTTTTTTGGGGGGGGGGAGACTCTCTTTGTGTGTTTCTGTCAACATCAGTAGTTTCCACATGGGACAGGCTTCAGTGGTTTTCTCATTGCTCATGCGGCTGCTGGTAAAGTACACTGGAAATGGGGTTTCCACATGGCAGGCCTCCCCCCAGTTTCCCTGCCCAGTGCCCCAGCAGCAGCCACCACCCTCCTCTGGGCCACTGGGGCATTTCCAATTTTTTTTAATAAATAAGCACTATAATGCTGATATAACATTATAGCAATGGCTATAACAAGTTCTATGAATCCTCAACTCTCATTTTTTTTAAAAAAAGTAACTCTCCAGCCTCTTCCATTGCAAAGATGTGCCTTTCCCCATAAAGCTCCACAAAGGAAGCAACTAGAGACTTACTTTTTAAGATGAAAGCCAGGAATTCAGAAGACCTGTTACATGTATTGTTACAACAGCATATTGCAATAACAATATTCTAGAGGTGATTTCAAAAAAAAACCCCTCCCCTTGGTGGCAAAGGGAAGAAATGGGTACCCCAGTCACACCGTTAGGGAAAATTGCTTGAGAATGTTTCAGTAAAGTTAGAGAAAAGCCAGAAGAACCCCAAGAGGAGCATGAATGCACCACAGGGAATGCAGGGAAAGCTTCCTACTTCCCAACAGCATTGAACCTGGGGCAGACAATCCATGCAAAAATGGCCATCATCTCAGTATTATTTTAAACATTCCAAAAGAAAGAATATGAAATTTCTGCCAAGCTCAAATGATATTAACCACTTCCCCAAATGTGTTCTATTCTGGAGGGTGTTCTGCTGAAAAAGTCATGGGAAGTATCCAGGGGTCATTTCATAGAAAAAGAGGTGCAGGAGCTCATTAGCATAACTCATTAGCAGAGGTCATTTCGGGGGGAACGCGGGGGAACGCTCCCCCGGGTGAGGTGCAGGGGGGCGGGGCACATGACAAAGCCCCGCCCCCTGCTTCCGGCCGCCCCGCTTCCAGCCCTCATTCAGCCAGGAGGAGGCAGGAGAAGAGGGAGGGTAAGTTGCTTCCTCCCCGCCTTTCCCCACCCCTGCCTGCCTGGGGCCAGGGAGGGCCTTGGCGGGGCTTCCTCACACTCCCACTGGCCTTGCAGGTCCACCGCCGGGCCCCTGATGTCAGGGTGTGTGGCATATGCTAATGAGTTATGCTAATGAGTTCCCCTAGCTCTTTTTCTACGAAATGACCCTTGCTCATTAGCATAACTTGTTTGCATATGCCACACACCCTGACATCACCAGAAGCTATCCTACAACAAGCATGAAAATACAGATCAAGTTAGTAAAGCTTTTTATTTTTGTGATAGTTGTTATACAAAGCCTCCTGGGTTTAGCTTTTTAAAGTCCAGTTTTCTCAGAAGGGCAAATTAGCAGTGACCTTTGCTATATATGAGTGGGGTTTGTTTGTTTTGTAAAAGGAAGTTACATTCTTATCACACCAATGTACTCTATAGTTATATGAAAAATAAATTATTGCAAAAGCCCTATCCAAATAAATGGTCTAATTGTATGAACAGTGTGACATTAGAGAATGGGACTTGTGCAAGATCGCAGGTTTTTTTATATGCTCAGCAAAAACTTTTAATAATGGAAGAAAAGCCACGTTTCTCTTTCAGTCACTTGCAAACACTCCAGCAACCTTCCTACCATCCCTTATCATGAAATGCTTCCAATATTTTTCCTGTGAACTTTTTATTAGATTAAAAAATCTATTTGTATCATTCTTAACCAATTTTGGGGATATATTAAGCTATTTTTGTATATAACAGAGAGAAATTTATAGACCTTTTTGGTACAAATGTTTTAAATGTGTATATCTTGATACCTTTGTTTTTAATCTGAACACTTTTGTGTTCTCAAGAGTATGCAAGAGTTACCATGAGTTACTGCTGCCAAGAGAAAAGAGCAAGAGTCCAATAGCACCTTAAAGACTAATCAAATTTGTAGCAGGGTAGGAGCTTTCTTGATTCACCAGTCCTTGATTGGTCACTTCTTCAGATATTCTTCACGAGAGAGCAAGAGCAGGGAGTGCGCCCAGTCCCGCAGCCCGCCACACCGAGAGCCAAACCAGCCCTAGGACGCCAGATGAGTGACCGGATGGCCAGCTTCCCCCTCCCCACTGCAGAGCTGCGACCCCAGCACCCTCGCCCAGCCGCTTCGCCAATGGTCCTTGGGTGAGGCAGCCAGCCAGGCTGCTCGCCCACCTGCTCCTGCCCAGCCTGCGTCTCCAAGGCAGGGCCTGTGGTGGCGGGGGCCGGGCAAGTCCCGCTGGAAGAGGCCAGCCAGGGGCGCATGCAGCAGCAGCAGCAGGAGGCGCCTCCCAGCTGGCAAGGAAAACCAGTGAGAGCAGCCATGGCACCCAGCAAGGGAGGGCGGGGAGAGAAAGAGGGCGGGCGGCAGCAGCAACTGGGGCTGGCGGATGGAGCGACACGCACGCCCCGCCGGGGCTCTCCAGACTGTGGCTGGAGGAGCAGAGAGAGGGACACACAAACAGACACACACAGAGAGAGATGGGCAGAGACACAGAGGAGCAGAGAAAGACACAAACAGACACACACACACAGAGGGGCAGAGAAAAACACAAACAGACTCTGATTTCACACAAGGAATTGTGCCGCCGTCACGCCTCCCTTTGCTTCGTTTCCATTGGTCAATTTCCCACTCGAAGCCACACGGTCGTATTTTGACCCGCAGCTTCGCCCAATTTTCCCCACGGTTTTGTGATCCTGTTTTTTGAGGATCACGAAACCGTGGAGGAATTCGGGCAAAGCCGCACGTCAAAATGCAGCCACGCGGCTTTGAGTGGGAAAGTGACCAATGGAAATGGGGCAAAGGGAGATGTGACAGCGGCACAGCTCGTTGTGCGAAATCATAGACACACAAACACACACAGAGTGGCAGAGAGAGAGAAACAGAGGGGCAGAGAGAGAGAGACAGAAGGGGCAGAGAGACACACACAAACAGACACACGCACATGGGCCGGGAAGGGGGGGCCTCTGCAGACATTTCCATACCAGTCCAGGTTGGCAGGCAGGTGAGAAAAGGCTCAGAGGAGGGCTTCTGCAGGCCTTTCCCTGCGAGTCCGCATTGGTGGGCGGGCAGGGGGCCTCTGAAAGCTTTTCCCTGCCTGTCCGCATTGGCTGACAGGCAGGGAAAGGCACATGGAAGCCCCACCAACTTACCTTGCTGCTGGGGGCGGGGCTTGCTGGGCTCCTTACTGCTGGAACACTGCTCCAGCAGGAAATGACCCCTGGAAGTATCCATGGACAACTCAGAGGCAACATTTCAGTTCAATAGCACATATAAAGAGAAAGCATAAGCATGTTTCCTGAACCACAAAAAAGAATGACCAGAGCAAAGATTTCCAACTACACCCATTTCAGTAGGCTCTTCTAATAGTACTTAATTCTTTGACCTACTGAAGGTGATGCTTTGGTAAAGTGACTGGTGAGATTGTCACCTGTCCACCATATATTCAATCCATGAGTTCAGCACATTTTTCCATTCAATAGAGAGGAATACCTTCACCAAGGGTTTTTTTTTTTTGACACACGAATAATCAATCATTTCTAATGGTGATTTCACATTAGTTTCAGAGATGAAATTATGAAGGGGGGAAGAACTAACATATTAAAGAAAAAAGCTGCATACTATATATAAAGTGTGCCTGTTTGCATCTCTTTAAACCCATCTGCTCTTGAACTCTTGGGTAGGGGTAAGCATAGTTTTTAAAAATTAAATATACAGTATTTTCTCTAAAAATGCCTAAATATATATTTTCCCCTCTAAAATTACATTTCTTTCTTAGCACCAAGTTTTTTTTAGCATTTTGCCAAGCTGTTTTTCTCATATCGGTACTGAATTTTAAAAAAAAACAAATGCAAAATAATTCAGATATTATTTACCATATAGCTGATCTCTGTCATGGGTCTGTTGCTTCTAACACTAAGCTCCAAAGGTGTCCCCACCTAGAAAAATAATGTAACTTGAATAAACATGTCAATGATGGCACAAGGTCCTTGCTATCTGGTAAATTTAAGAAACCAGTGAATAACGGATGAAAATAAGTTACCTTTACTTCTTGACTCATTTTTTTAATTAGGAGGTAAGTTGAACTGGGAGAGTAGAATACATCATTTACAAGTACAGAAGCCTGACCATCAAGAAACTGGGCCTGAAAAAAAGCACCCAAGACGTTTGTGAATAAAGTGATACAAATTCATGAAGCTACATATATATTTTAAAGGACTTCACTGGGAAGCAGCTCAGTATGTTCGTTACCTACTTCCAACTTTATGATTCTATGATTCTACTTCCCTTAAAGGTAAAAGGTAAAGGTTTCCTTGCTCGAAAGCCAGTCAAATCCAACTCTAGGGTTGTGGTGCTCATCTCCGTTTCAAAGCCGAAGAGCCAGCGCTGTCCGAAGACGTTTCCGTGGTCATCTGGCCGGCATGACTAAACACCAAGGCGCACGGAACGCGGTTACCTTCCCACCGAAGTGGTACCTATTTAGCTACTTGCAATTTCTTGCTTTCGAACTGCTAGGTTGGCAGGAGCTGGAACTAGAGACGGGAGCTCACTCCGTCATGCGGCACTTGGGTCTCGACCTGCTGACCTACTGACCTTCCACAGCCTGCAGTTCAGCGTCTTAACCACTTGAGCCACCGCAGCTCCATACTTCCCTTAAAAGACACATGATAAGAAGCATGCTGCCTTCTGGTATCAGATCATCAATAAGATTAATATCATCTTATCTGACTGACAAAAGCTCTCTCAGGCTTCACTGAAGAGACTATCCCAGCACTGCTACACCATTTACTTTTGGGTGGAGAGGCCAAGGATTGAATTCGAGACTTTCTGGATACCAGCAAATTCTCTGTGATTGAGCTATGACTCTCTCACTTGAAGAACACAACCAATAAAAGAAATTCAGAGCAATAAAGGGCACAATCCACAAGGTGCTTTTTGAGCCTGTTCATTTTAAATGGTGCTGTTTCAGAAACTGCGAAATGGGATTATTCCTACACAGATTTAACAAATTTGTGGCAGGGTATGAGCTTTCGTGAGTCACTGCTCACTTCTTCAAATAACAAGAAGTGAAGATCTGAAGAAGCCAGCAGTGACTCATGAAAGCTCATACCCTACCACAAAAGTTTGTTAGTCTAAGGTGCTACTGGACCCTTACTCTTTTCTACTGCTACAGACAGACTAACATGGCTACCCATCTTGATCTATTCCTATATAGTTTAGCTATCTCACAACATACACAGTTAAATGGGTTTGCAGAGTTACTATGGAGAGTTACTTCAGTCTAAGCCCAATGAATGCCACATAGGACTGAAAGGTCCTTTGAATCTACCATTTGGAGAAAAAGTAACAGGAAATACGTACCTTAACTTTCAGTAATGTTGTATTAACCAGAACAGGAAATTCAATGTGAATAATCCCATTTTCTGGGACAGAATAGCTAAGGTTCTTTTCTGCCTGAATTTCATGTCTGACAGAAATCATGACATTATTCTTTCGGTCATCAGAGCTCAACTGATTGTTGTCAGCTCTTTTTACTTTCAGCTGAAAACACAAAAAAGCACATTCAAAAATTAACCCAAAAACTGCATTAAAATATTAAAACATTAACATGCTTTTTAAAAAATAAAACATCAATAACAAGATTTATACTATACTTGTGTTGAGAGCCAGTTTAGTGCAGTGGATTCTAATCTGGGAGAACTGGGTTTGATTCCCCACCTCCACATGCAGCTGCTGGTGTGACCTTGGGTCAGTCATAAGTTTTTTCAGAGCTGTTCTCTTAAGGACAGTTCTCGGGAGAGTTCTCTCAACCACACCTACCTCACAGGGTGTCTGTTGTGGGGAGGGGAAGGAAGGGGATTGTAACCTGCTCTGAGACTCCTTTGGGTAGTGAAGGATGGGGTATAAATCCAATCTCTTCTTCGTTTGAAATGCCAATAGGATAGCCAGCGTTTACAGCTTATAACAGTGTATGTCCAGTGGTCTGAAAAACTCTTCTATTGCCTCATGACAGAAAATGTGCAATGTGCGATTAACAGGAGCCGAACATTTTGTTTCAACTGGGCACGCTCAGAATTTATTCCTTTCAGTTACCTGCACCCACAGCTGAAACAAGTACAATGCAATCTTAAACACAGTGATGCCCCTAAAAATCCACTCCTCAATGGGCTTAGTAGGGAGTACCACTATTCAGAGCAGTACTGTCAGTTGCCCTTAATGAGGAAAATATAGCTTTTTGTGGATTCCATGATCAACTGCTAACTAACCCAATGTTTATTTTCTGCCAATCTACAGAAGAATGTCGTTTCATTTAAGCTTTAAACCAATTTCCTGCAACCCTGGCCAGTGTGTTCACATCCACACACAACAGAGACAGTCCTCACTAGATACAAAGCATATCCATGCTACCAACTTAATAATTAAGTAGCTTAATAACAATCGCATCTCCCCAGAAAATCTAGGAAAGTATGGTTAAGTGAAAGAAGCTAGTGATCTCTAACAGTGAGTGCTCAGTACCAATGCTCCCTCTAAGCTATGGAGTCTTGTGAGTAAAGATTCTACTTTGTGAGTTACTGGCATTAAAACTGTGAGCGAGCGATTTGGCTACTGCATAAATTAGTTTGCTCTGGAGCCATCCTTCCTAAACTAAGACAAAAAGGTGTGAGCTGGAGGCTAAAAAACTGTGAGCTAGCTCAGACTAACTCAGCTTAGAGGGAAATGTCAATTTGGAAAAAAGCAGTAACAGTTAAGCTGCTATCACATTAATCATCTATATACCTACATCTATGGATCGGGGCCACACTGACTGTGAACAAATAGTTCTGCAAACTTGGAGGACACCCCAGGTTTGCAGAAAAATCCAAAAACTTTTAAAAAATATTTGTGGGGGAGTTAAATCTTCCCGAAACCACAGGGGCAGCAGCTGTTGCCAGGATCCAGGAACCTCCATTATCTTCACAGCAGCTGGTGGGTTTCCCAGTGCTTAGGAAGCAGTTAGTCAGCTTCCCCCTTTGGCCCTGAAGGCAGGCGGGTGAGTTCACCACCCCCATTAAGGCGGTGAAGCAGTCAGGCTGCTGAGGAGTCAAGGGCCGGAGAAAGAATATGTCTCCAGAGACATCAGGGCAATGCAGCAGTCTAGAAGGGAGCAAGGACGGAGGGAGGGTTGGCTCAGGCTATGACTGCTGGAGCATGAGAACAATTGGTGGGAGGGAGAATTGAGCATGCCAGTGCCAGACTCTGGCTGCAGGTCGTGCTGGGCTTGATTGCTCTTGGAGACCTGAATATCAGCATAATTTCCAGCTACTGCTGGGGGCATATCCCAGCATCACCAATGAGACTTTTATCAAATAGTATGTGGTTGCCCATAACAAGCACCAGTTTAAAGTGAATCCTCCATTGTCCAACATGCTCCATAATGGTGTGCACCAGGAGCAGCAATGAAACTGTGAGGTCACAGGAAAGGGACAAGGAGAGAATTTTGCTTGTTGTGAGGCACACTTTGGCCTAAACCCCACAGTACTTGAGACCTGTACTTTTTTTCTACCATATAATTGCTGCCACAAATAACATTCACCAAGGGAACACCATCAACATTTCACATATTACATTCATTAAAGTACAAATGTCATAACCCAATAGGATGTATAAACACATATCCAACAGATTGCTCATAGCAATTAAGCATTATTTACAAAAAGAATGTGTTCAAAACCAACAGTACGCTCTTCTGAAATTCTGTACATACACCTCCAAACAGAAAGTTACTGTGGCAGAAGACACCCACTGTGTAAAAATCAAAACATTTGACCAACAGGATCACCCAGGGCAAAGTTAGATATTTCTGCAAACAAAGAGGAAACCCCTATAAGCTGAAAAATGGGGCGGGGGTAAAGCCAGGGTGTTTTTTGTAGGAAAAGCCCAGCAGGAACTCAGTAGCATAATAAGCCACACCCCTGACAGCACAGCTCATTAGCATATTAGGCCACACCCCATGTTACCAGAAGTGTGGTCATCCAGCCACACTTGTGCAAGATCGCAGCTTTTTTATATGTTCAGCAAAAACTTTTAATAATGGAAGAAAAGCCACAATCTCATGCAAGTTTCTCTTTCAGTCACTTGCAAACACTCCAGCAACTGGTACACATTCTGCATGCTCCATGTTTCACAGGGCTAGCAGATCTACTATCTGGAAAAGACATCCTCCCTTCTCTAGCAAATTATGAATAACCTGATCCCTTGAAAGAGAGGTGTGCCTAAAAGAGTTACACACATGACACATATAATAACATTAAATAATATTAAATACATAACCAAGTTGCCTTCTCCAAGTGAATACAAGCGAAGCTTTGCCTGTTGCTGTGAGCAAGACAACTCCCAGGGCTTTTTTTCTGGGGGAACATGCCAGAACAGAGTTCTGGAACCTCTTTGACAAAATTCTTTTTAAAGGACCCGTTGAAGACACCATTAACCTTTGAAATGCAGTGATCATCCCAATTAAGTGGTACTTAAAGGGCCAGCATTCTGTTGTTGGCCTGGCCTGGGTGGCCCTGGCTAGCCCGATCTTGTCAGACCCTCTGAAGCTATGCAGGGTCAGCCCTGGTTAGCGCTTGGATAGGAGACCACCAAGGAAGCCCAGGGTTGTGACACGGAGGAAGGCAATGGCAAACCACCTCTGAACATCTCAGGCCTTCTAAATCACTACGAGGTCACCATCGGTCAGCTGCAACGTGATGGCACTTTCCACCAACAATTTTGTTGTTGCATAAGAAAAAGGCCTGACAAAACCCTTGGGGCTGTGCACTTTGCACTCTCTGGAACCTTAAGTCATGTTGCCCTCATTCAGCCTCATCTAGAGACAACAACCACGTGGCCCCAGCCACAGAAAGTCACTTAAATCCACACAAAAAGGTCTGGATTTTATACCATCAAGTCCAAATATTTCACACCATGGGAAGGCAGAAGGAGAAAATAATACTGTCTGCCTGTCTAACAAAGTTTGAGTCCAGTGGCACCTTTAGGACCAACGAAGTTTTAAACAAGGTATGAGCTTGAAACCCCCTGAAACAACACTGACTTGATAGGCTAAGACAGACACAGAGAGAAAGACAAACAAACAGAGAGAGAGAGACAGAGGGACACTGAGAAAAAGAGGGAAGCAGAGACACATACACAGACACAGAGGGGCAGAGAGAGACACACACACACAGAGGGGCAGAGAGAGAGACACACACACACACAGAGATGGGACAGAGAGAGACACACACAGAGGGGGAGCACACACACACACAGAAGGGCAGAGAAAGAGACACAAATAGAGACTCACAGACACACACAGTGGGGCAGAGAGAGACACTGAGGAACAGAGGGGCAGAGAGAGAGAAACACACACAGAGGGGCAGAGAGAGAGACACAAACAGACACACACACACAGAGGGGTAGAGAGAGACTCAGAGGAACAGAGGGGCAGAGAGAGAGAAACAGAGAGGGACAGACACACACACACACAGAGGGGCAGAGAGAGACACACAAACACTGTCCCGGCCTCTGTCGGGCCCCGCTGCAGGAACACGAGGAGGAGCAGCCTCCCTCCCCAACAGGCCCAGCACTTACCGGGAGCAGGGAGAGTGGAGAAGGAGGCACAGCAAACCCTGACAGGGCAGTGGCAAGCCGGCTGGAGAGAGCCGCGGCAGCCAGGAATGGAGGCCCCACCCCGGGAGGGCAGGGTGGAGCCTCCTGACAATATTCAGGTGGCAGCTGGGGACGCGCCCAAGCTAGACCACAGCCGGATTGGTGGGGTCTTGGGTCGGAGCTGGCAGCGGCAGGTGCAGGAGGTGGGGAGGCAGGGCCAGAAGGCGAGCAGGCGGGAAGGATGCCGGCGGCCATGGGAGCTGGTCCCGTGGCAAGGCGGGAGGCCTCACTGGGAGGGGAGGGACCAAACAAGGCCAGGCCCGTGTCTTCCCTCTTGGGGGAAGGGGGTTGCTGCATGTGCCCTCACCCCCAGGCTCCTTACTGACCTGTGGGCATGGCCAATTTAGAAGCCAGCTGGAACGCTGTTCCAGGGTGTTCCTGCACAAAAATAGCCCTGGGTACAGCAATATCTACACATACACAGATATGACAACAAGTTAACAAAGTTGTTTGCTGCACATGAACTTGCAAAAACACCTCACAAGAACTTCAGGAAACATACTGGGCTGCTTAGAACTGCAGGAACAGACAGGGTGGGGTGAGGGAAATGGAAGCGGAGACAGAAACCACACAGAAGGGAAATAGTTAGACTAGCAAATGGTAGAATGGGAGGCAGGAGAGAAGACTGAGGTGGAGGGAGGAAAGGCAGGGAAAGGAAGAGGTGGAACTGGGGAGGTAGAAGGAGGGAAAGATGGAGCCAGCAGGGTTAGTGGGCCCAGGAAGAGAACAAGGAATGGGGTTGTTCAAGCAGCCACATTTAGCAAACCAGAAAAGACTATTATTTACTGCTATTTGGGATGACTGCATATGACTGGCTGAGCATGCTTCAATAAGTTACATGTGGAGAATTTAGGGAGTGACCACTGACAAAGACAGCAGTCAAAACACATTTGATCTTCCATGATTATTATGCAGGCTATGGATATTTTGTTTATTTATTTAACAATATCTTTTTTCTCCCACGGCCTTTTCTGATTTGGTGGTTGGTTTGTTCTCCCTTTTCTTGTGCATACCCTCAAGCAGCTGTCCTCAGCCACAAGGATGGCTGTATAGGAAAGAACAGTCACACTTCTGCAGGCACCCTTGAGCACACTAAAAACAATCTGAAACATTTTTTTCACGTTGTCTCCGCAGTAAATTTCTGGTCTAGAACAACCACAGAGCTGCTGGATTTTTAATCATTGATTTATGCAAACTATACATTCATCTAAAGTTATGACAAGAATGAAACCTGGTGTAGCTACTCCATCTTTCCAAGATCAAAAATCCTACTGAGGTCCAAAGTCAGCTGTTCATATGTTTTTATACGATCACTTAAATCTGTTTTAAAAACATACATATGTCTTTATGCTGTGTACTTCATTCACACCGCACATTTTAACCTACAATGATATTGATAAGCCAAATAGTAAATACACAGAAAAAAACTCACCGTAGCTGTGAAAGTCAAAGAAGGCTTCAGAACTTTTGGATACTCAGAAAATTCTAATATGTAGTCATAGAACTTTGGAAATACAGTAGTACTTGCATTTTGGGAGATTCCTGTTTATTAAAATATTTAGACATGTTTTAAAAACAAGTGTATAATCATTTGTTCCCAAGACCAACTAAAAAGTTCATATTCCAGCTATCAGCAGTTTTATGCTGCTGTTTTCAACAATCTCAATAACAGCCCTAAACGTTTAGACACCTTTCCTTATTTATAGCAATGGTTTTCAGCAGGGCTTTTTTTGTAGAGAAGCCCAGCAGGAACTCATTGGCATAATAGGCCACACCCAACAGCAGAAACTCATTAGCATAGTAGGCTACACCCCCGACAACACAGCACATTAGCATATTAGGCCAGACCCCATGCCTCCCCTTGGTTTGCCTGGGTGCCCCGCAGTTGCGGGAAGCCCGGGCAAGCTGGCCCTTGGACAGGCCAGGGGAGGCACAGGGAGGCATTTAAATGCCTCCCTGATCCTTCTAGAGCCCCCCCCCCGGCCTGCCCACCTCGGAGTTACAGGGGGGGGTCACTCTCCAGGCCTTCCCTCTGTAGCCACGCACTCAGAGGTTTTGACTGTAGTGGGCGTGGCCAACTCTGAAGCCAGCTGGAACTCCATTCCTGTGCGTTCCTGCCCAAAAATAGCCCTGGTTTTCAGCCTTTCCAGATCACTGATCACAGGCCCCACTGAGCTGCAAACACAAGACAAGATGTCATGTAACATCAAAGTCATGAGACACAAAGGGAAGTGAGAGGTATGTGTATCAAGAGTCATCAGTATCAAGGCCAGAACTGCAGGCAGCACACCAAGACAGCCGAAAATAGGAAACACAAACTGAGCACCAGGGTCAGCCACAGGTCAGACAGCTGACCTTGCATCACTGTTCTGCTGCTCATGTCAACATGTTCACAAAGAGAAGAAGGGGGCATATGGCACCCTTTGTCTCCATGCACATGCACTAGCAGAAGCACTTCCAACAGGCAGCAAACAAATAATGGCAGCTTTGTAGGAGCTTGCAACCCAAGTGGTGGGGGTTTTGCAACCCACCTGAGGGTCCTAGCTAAAGACCACTGCTTTAAGTCAGGGAAAGAAACAGCACACTGAGAAATCCCAAGAATTCCACCAAGTTCTTTACTATCATGAGCACTTCATTATTAGTAATTTATTTTCATAGTGCAAAGGATAATTCCTGTAAACTAAAAAAAAATATTTTGAATATTCACACTCTGAGTTCAATGGAAATTCATTTGTAGTCAAGAACTATACAGTTATTGAATCAGTAGCACATCTGAAGGATTCTTCTACAAAACCTTACATCATCCACTAGATTAAAACAGTTTTTAAAAATTCTATCATTGGTACTCTTACAGAGAAGTCAGTAGATTCAGGTGGGTAGCTGTGTTGGTCTGAAACAGCAAAACAAAGTTTCAGTCCAGTGGCACCTTTAAGACCAACAAAGTTTTATTCAAGGTATAAGCTTTCATATGCATGTCTTTAGGCTGTTAAATGCATGCACACAAAAGCTTATACCTTGAATAAAACTTTGTTGGTCTTAAAGGTGCCACTGGACTCAAACTTTGTAGAGAAGTTAGTAGCCAGGTACAATTTTGCTGATATTTGGTGGGACTGCACATCAATAAAATCATATTGAAACACAGAAATAGTGATGGTCACAAATATTACTGGTATTTACTTGAGCTGGATTAGTTGAGATATGTGCTACTTCTCCCTTGTGCTATAAATTCAGTGGACAATTGTCTAATGGGACCAATAATTAATTTGTCTAAAAAGTAGAAAAAAGCACAAACGGCTATTTAAGGCCAAACTAGACAAGACATGTGACCTGACTTGCAGTAGCTTTCCCACATACTCCAGCACCCAAATCAGCTTGGAAGCACAGCAAAAGGAGTGGGTTTCAACCTTCCCTCCCACATCATCTTGCCAAGCCAAAATGGCTACAGGGGGGCCCTATTTGCCCCAATGTGGGACTCCATGTATACTGACTATAGAACATGCAGTCCCATAGCAGGCAAACCAAGGCTGTTCCGGCTCAAGAAAACAGCACAGGATGGAAGACTGAAACAGTTCCTTACCATACACCATACTTTCAAGCAGCATTTTGAGATGAGTTACTTAAAAAAGAAATTGAATCAAAAGGCCAAGAAAACTACAATTCTCATCAACCTGAGGAGGAATGATGATTGAAGAGGACTGGAAACTGCAGTTGCAAGAGGAATAGCCTTGAAGGGTTTATCCTGTGTTTAATGAGCTCTTCCTCCTGCTGGCTACTTCAACACTCTTTCACAAAAGAATGCTATAAAGTACTGAGACTGAGGCATAGCGTAGTGATTTCAGCTCATACTTTATTCGTACATAGGAGAATTTGAGATGAAGTAGCCGGGCCAGAGGCTGGCTTATATTCCCATAGCAAACCACACCCAAACACACACACACAGACCGGATAGGATTATTTACAGTGCACCCAAGTCCCATAGGTCAATTCTTGGATCCTAGCCGTCCGATAGGTGTGCCCTAGGATCCATTCGGGCTATTGTCTCTGGAAGCGAAGCTTGGGCCATTCGCATGGCCATGTGCGGACCCGACCACATGCACAGTTTCTATGGGTACACAACACCCCTCCCCCCTTGGTCCAGATTACCCCTAGCTGACAAAGTCTTTGAGGTACATGGGATGCCTTCGCTCCCTCATGGAGCGGCGGACATCCGGAGCCGGGGCTGGGCTCCCTGGCACTGTGCTTGTCGGCTCTGGGGAACGAGCCTCCATCGCAGGGGGCCCTGCTAAGGCTGGTGTGCTGCTGGGCTCCGGGTTGCCTGTTGGTTACGTGTTGCCACTGTCCTCCCTTCCAGGTAGAGTGCTTGGCCCTGGATGAGGTGGATCGGTAGCCTCTGGTTTCCCGGGAGAAGGGTCTGGGTCGTCTGATACTTCCAGGGCAGTGGGTAGGATGCAGCGGAGCAGTTGATCAATGTGCCACCTCCACAGCTGGCTGTCGTCACAGGAGACTTCATAGGAGAGGGTCCCGGTCACCCGGACAACTCTTGCCAGAACCCAGGTGGGACCCCGGCCATAGTTCCTGGCATACACGGGTTCCTCCGGGAAGAACCCTCGCGGGGCCTCCTGGTCTTCAGGACTTGCGCTGTGTTCTGGTGCTCGGTCTGGATGTAGACGGTCCAGCCAGGTCGTCAAGCACTGTCCCATGAGCAGCTTCACTGAACCGCGGCCGGTGGTGGAGTGAGGGGTTGTGCGCTGGCCGACTAGGAAGGCAGCCAGCTTGTAGTCCCAGTCCCCCCAGTCCATGTGGCACAGCGCCTCTTTCGTAGTCCAGACTATGCGCTCCACCTGGTCATTGGTTGCGGGGTGAAAGGGAGCAGAGCGTATGTGCCGTATACCATAATATTGCACGAGCTCCTGAAACTCCATGGAGGTAAAGGCTGTGCCACTGTCAGTTACCAAAGAGTCAGGTATGCTGTGGGAGCTAAAGATCCACCACATCACGTGGATGGCTGACCAGGACAAGGTCGACGGGACCGGTGTCACCTCCAGCCACTTCGTGTAAGCATCAACTAGTATAAATAAGATCTGTCCCTGAAAGAGCCCGGCAACGTCCAAATGTAGTCTTGCCCACAGCTTGTGGGATGACTCCCATGGTCGCACTGGTGTTTTCGGGGCCTCGGGCCGTGACTCTTGACATTTCTGGCAGCGTTTTACAGTATCCTCAACCTCACTGTCCAACCCCAGCCACCATACATAGCTCCGTGCCAGTGCTTTCATTGTGACTATCCCCGGGTGGTGTTCACATAGGGTGGTGAGTACCCGCCCTTACAGGGGTGGCAGTATCACCACCCGGGCTTCCCCACAACAAGCACCCTTTGTGGGAGGACAACTCGTCGTGGCGGCCCAAGAATGTTGAGAACTCGGGTCCCACTGGGCCGGCAGGCCACCCCCTCCCCACCTAGTCCAGGACCTGGGAGAGGATGCGATCCCGGGCCGTGTGGCGCGACACCACCCCTACCTGAACCGGGCGATCGGGCAGGTCCTCCGGCAAGGTGATGTGGTGCGCTGGGGCGGAGGCGGAGGAAGGCAGGGGGAGGCAGCTCAGGGCATCTGTGTTGCCCATCACCTTACCGGCCCGGTGGATCAGAGAGTAATGGTAGCCCACAAGGAAGATGGATCATCGCAGCACCTGGAGAGACAAAATCTGGGGGGTCTGGCAGTCCGGAGCGAGCAGGACCAAGAGGGGTTTGTGGTTGGTAACAATTGTGAATGCTTGGCCATACAGGTAGTCATGAAATTTTTTCACGCCAGCCACGATCACAAGGGCCTCTTTGTCTATTTACATGTAGTTGCGCTCAGCTGCCAACAGCATACAAGAGTAATAGGCCACGGGAACCTCGCGGCCGTCAGCCAACCGGTGCCCCAGGACTGCCCCCACCCCATAGGGAGAAGCGTCGCAAGCTAACACCACGGGCAGGAACTCATCGAAGTGGGCAAGGACATCATTGGATACCAACAGTTATTTTACCACCCGGAAGGTGGCGGTGTGTTTAGGACCCCAGACCCATGGAGCATGTTTGTAGAGGAGTCTGTGAAGAGGTTCAGCGACGGCTGCCTTGTGGGGGAGGAAGAAGTGATAAAAATTTAAAAGTCCCCAAAAGGCCTGCAACTCTGCCTTAGATGAGGGTGTGGGCGCTTGACTGATGGTGCGTATCTTATCTTGCATAGGGTGAATTCCTTGGGCATCTACCACAAAACCCAAGAATTCCACCCGTGGCACCCCAGGAGGCATTTCACCTTCAGGCCAGTGGGGTCGAAGCACTCGAGCACTGTCCCGAGCCGTGCCGCAAAGGTCTCGGAGTCCGGAGCCGCAGTTAAAATGTCGTTGAAGAACAGCTGGACTCTTGGGATGCCTTTGAGGAGACAATCCATCATGTTTTGAAAAATACCCGGTGCCACGCTCACCCCAAATTGCAGCCACCACTCTCTGAAAGTCCCCCAGTGGGTTACTATAGTTTGGGCTTCGGCGGTGGCATCATCCACCGGCAGCTGTTGATAGGCCTGGGTCAAGTCCAGCTTACCAAAAACCCTTGCCCCCACCAAGGAGGTCAACACGTGACTCCCACCAAGGAGGTCAACACTTATAATCGGCACAAATTCTGACATCCCCATTAGGCTTCACTGGGGTGTCGATGGGGGTTTCCCAGCGGGCATGCGGCACCGGTTCTAGCACTCCCTGCTCCACCAGGCAGTCCAGTTCAGCCTCTATCTTGGGCCACAATGCTAATGGGGGCCGCCTGGCCTTCATTCGGATGGGCCGCACCGTGGGGCCAAGTTCAAGTGAAACTGGGGTGCCAGAGTAGCGGCCATGCGTGCCCTCGAAGACCCTCGGGAACTCCTCACAGACCGAATTAAAGTCTTGAGGCTGTATGGAGTTTGCGCCCATCACCGCCAATCCCAGGGGCCCAAACCATGCAAGTCCCAGCAGGCTCGTGAGTCTCACTTCCACCACCAGCAATTCTAAAGGGCCATCAAAGTCTCTGAATTGTACCCTGAATTTGCCCCAGCCCTTGATGGCCCCGGGGTTCTTCTGGACATCCCGGAGGGACAGACCCCGTGGCTGCTTTAGGAGGGGGCCCCCTGGGGCAGAGTTTTCATAATGTCTCTGCAGAGATTATGGAAAACGAGGAGCCCGTGTCCAGTTCCATTCTACAGGGGGACCCCTATATTAACACAGTAACATGCATTTTGATAGGGGATTCTGGGGACAAATTCATTACCTGTGGTTAATGGTCAGCGTATGCAGGACCAGGTCCTCCTCGTGAGTGGATGTCTTCCTCCGGGCGCCACAGGATCAGCAGGCGCGGGCGATGTGGCCTTGCTTCTCACATGTTTGGCAGACGGCGTCGCAGAAACAGCATGTCTTGTGCTCATGCGTATCCCCGCAGCTAGCACAGGATACTTGGGTAGCCAGCTTCTCAGGATGCGCGGTCACTCCCGACAGAAGTCGCGGATTCCTGCGGCTGGGCTGGCGAACGTGCAGGACTTCTTCTTCTTCCAAGTTGTTGGATGCCACAGCTGGGAACACATGGTGTGTTGAAGATGGTGGACGGTCATGGTGTGAGCCCTCAAACGTGGTGGCCATCTGTAAGGCTGCTTCTAACTTGAGGTCTGCGGTACCTACAAGTTTGCGGCGAAGCTTGGCGTCCTGGATGCCCCAAACGAATCAGGTTATGATGTCCTCGACATCCTGGAACTTCAAGTCCACCGCCTGCTGGCGGAGTTCGGCCATGAAAGAGGGGGCCGTTTCGCCAGGCCGCTGGAGTCGCGCCTGGAAGTCCATGCACTTGGCCATCTTAGTGGGCTTCGGCGCGTAGTACTTCGTGAGGGCCACGATGATCTCGTCATATGTGTTCTCGGTCAGCTTCTTAGGAGCCAGGAGGCCTGAGGAGTAGGGCCCGTTTCTTGACTGCGTTGGGTGACCTCATGGTAGCCGAAGTAGCTGGTGAGCTGATCCACCCACAATTCCCAAAACTCAGGGTGTGTGGGGTTGAAGACTTCGAGGTGTCCCGGAGCAACAGCCATGACTCTCACGTGAAGTGGGGAGCGATGTCCTGGGGAGCGATGCACAGTGCGGTGCTGCTCGTGAGCGATGCGGGGCGTGGCAGCTTCCGAAGGAACGGTGCTTGGGCCTTGGCTGTTCAAAGAGTCCGGCTCACTGAACGGTATCCCATCCTCGTCACCAGTATAAAGTACTGAGAGAGAGGCATAGTGTAGTGATTTCAGCTCATACTTTATTTGTACATAGGAGAACTTGAGATGAAGTAGTCGGGCCAGAGGCCAGCTTATATCCCTGTAGCAAACCACACCCAAACACACACACACACATGTGATAGGATTATTTACAGTGCACCCAAGTCCCATAGGTCAATTCTCGGATCCTAGCTGTCCGATAGGTGCGGCCTAGGATCCGTTCAGGCTATTGTCTCTGGAAGCGAAGCTTAGGCCAGTCGCATGGCCACGTGCGGACCTGACCGCGTGTGCAATTTCTCTGGGTACACAACAAATGCCTTGTTGACTGCCAAGGGGGAAGAACTGGCAAGTAACCCATCTGTGTGTTTTTTCAGGCTTTTTCTTGCTTGAGTTTTTTCAGGCTTTTTCCAAGTCAAGTTGAGGCGGTCAATAGAAAACCAGAAACCATTACATGTGGATTCTAAATCTCAACTGACTCTTCTCTCTTTTAGGTAAGCCATACATTTCCAAAAAACTAATTTTTAAATGAATGATAACGTATTTTCGTGACAAGTGTAATCCTGTGCCCAGTTAGGGTAAATGGGATTTAAGTAGCATAACTGCTTGACAGTTTGCAGCCAAATCTGCAAAGCATTAATAAGCAGATAAAACCTAAAACACAGTATCATTTTTGCAGTATAATGCTTTGCAAATGGTGACTGTGGATGTTTTCACATAGAGGTTTTCCTATCGTTTGTACGCTAACCTGCAGTGTTTTTTCTCTTAACTTCCTCACGTCCTCAATTAATTTATTTATTCATTTTATTTATATCCCACCTTTTTTCCCAATGAGGATCCAAAGTGGCTTCCATTGTTCTCCTCTCCTCCATTTTATCCTCACAACAAACCCTGTGATTTAGGGTAGGCTGAGAGTGTGTGACTGGCCCAAGGTCAGAGTGTGAATCTGAACTTGGGTTTCCCAGATCATAGTCCGACACTGTAACCCAGGAATCCCCAGTGTTGGTGCCCGTGGAAGCCATGGCACCCACTGACACTTTTTCTATTGCCTACCAAGCAGGGGTTATTTCCTGCGGGAGCGCACAGGAGCGGAGCAGAGCAGTAAGGAGCCCAGGGGGCGGGCACATGCAACAAGCCCTGCCCCCTGCTCCCAGCAGCCCTCAGTTGGGCCACGAGGAGCAAGAAGCAGCCAGGTAAGTTGCAGAGCCCCCCTCCCCCGCCTGCCTTCAGGTACAAGCTCTCCCTCCTCTGTGAGGGCAGATCTGCACATTCTCCCCCCCCCCCATAGCTAGCCATCCAAAACTGTCCAGTGGAGCCTGAGTGGTGGGTGTTGCCTTCTGACACACTTCTGGTGATGTGAGGGGGTGTGGCATATGCAAATGAGTTATGCTAATGAATTATGCTAATGAGCTCCTGCACCTCTTTTTCTACGAAATGACCCCTGCTACCAAGTGTTTTTAGGAAGTGGGCAGGGCCAGGTGGGGTTTTGTCCAGCAAGGCTTCTAACTGACTATTGGAGATTTGATTGGCTGTGTGAATTTTTTAAAATATTGCTTTGGCAGCAGCTGCCACCACAACTCAACGATCAGCACTGTGTTACTGAAGTTAAGCTGTGGCAATCATTTTGTAGCTGGCTCCTCCTTCTCTGGCAGCCATTTTGCTGCTGTACCCACCATGCTGTGTCAGAATTCCAAATCTGTCCATAGGCTCAAAAAGGTTGGGGATCCCTGCTTTAACCACATTTTGTTGTTTCTTCATTGTTTCTCCGTGCTTCCCCAAAGCACATCAAAGGTGGCTTGAGAAAGCATGAAAAAAATTCCAGAGAAAACCAAGAAAGACCAAAAAAATGGAAAATGGAGATGTGAGGAAGCTTGGAGAAACACCATTGCAGGTTGGCACCCAATCCATGTGACAAAAAGACAAAAAGAGTCTCCTGCAAATGAAAATCCTTTGTTGTTCATACAAGCAGCCTGCATTGTTTCTTGCAGTCTTTTGTTATGAGATTAAACAGTTGCTATTGTTCCTTAAAGGAAAGCCCATATTAAACAACATGCCTGTAAGTGATTCTGTAACCACAGCGACAATTTCTACAGGTGGTACGTATTGTGAGTTCCATTCCCTTTTTGAAGAAGTTATAACCTGCATCTCTTGGCTGTTAAGCGTGAAGTTCACAGATCCATCAATCTGAAATCAGAGAACAGTCAATGATTAGTTCATTTATATTTGCATAGAATACCTAAAAAACAAAAATCAAACCATATTTTTGTTAATGCACTTCAAGGAAGGGTTGTAGTCAATATTAATAGCGCATATTACCAGTATACAAGCCCACAGTGGGCTTTTGTAACAAAAGTGGGTCCAGGGCCACCTTAAAAGGCTAACAAAATTTATTCTAGCAAACTTCTGTGAGTGAGAGTTCACTTCATTGAAAGCTTATGCCCCATCTACCAGACCGCATATTTCATACTTTTTATATTGTTATTTTTAAATATATATTACTCCAAAGACCGAACACTTGGCAAGCATTCCCAATGTTCAGAAACTGACATTCTTATCTTCCTGCAAACCAAAAAAATTGCATGGTGGACACTGCTTTCTTGTGCTGTATAATTTTCTGTACATCTGACAAACTGAATTTATATTAAAAATATAAATTAGGCTGTTAAATTCAGGAAAAGGAAAACTTATGCTAAATTTTGTTAGTCTTTGAAGTCTTTGAAGTTTGAGTAGGGGCCGCCACTACTGCATCATCATTATCTGGCCTTGGAAGAAAGATCGATAGCGCTAAGCGGAACAGATGGCACTGAGTGGATATAACAGCACTAATACGCCACCTTTATGGTAACTTAATCTGAACATCGGGAGCACTTAATAATGTTGAAATATGTTGATTGATTTTAAATGTTTTAATTATGTTTTATGTGAGGCTTGTGCCTGAATGTGAGCCGCCCTGAGCCTGCGTTGCGGGGAGGGAGGGCTATAAACCAAATTTATAAATAAATAAATAAATAAGTGCCTCTAGTCTCCTGTTTTATTTTGGAGGAAAATGTGACTTCTTTCCTGTCACCAGAGGGATAACAGAGGCAGCTGCCAACTAAAGAGCCAAGGACTGGGAGAAGTGGCAACTTGCACTAGTGGTTTTGGTGCTTTAGATCCAAAGAAGTGTGCAAAGGGACAGGATAAGGTGGCAGGAAGAAATAAAAATTAACTGATGGGGATTGACAAATAGTAAACAGAATGGATTAGAGGAAGTCTGCACAACTTGTGATGCGTCAACTGAATATAGTCCATCTGCCAGATACTTTGACAGCCCAGTGGCTTTTACAATCTCAAGCAAGTAGGGTTTTATTAAGCCACTGCTAACTTTTTGATATAGTTTGTGAGCTGTATTCAGTGGGTGATAAACTGGCCAGGCCAGGAGGCAATAGAGGAAGACAAAAAGCTAAGAAGAGACTAGTGTGGTCCATGAGAGGATTTCTAAAAAATGACTTTAAAATGGATTTTTTAAAAAAAATTGATGGCTCTTTTAGAACATGTTTGAATGAAAAAAAGAAGCCCTGTAATGAGTAAGGTTGCCAACTACTCCAGGTGGAGTAGTTCCGCAGATCATTCCGCAGATTCGTCCGAAGGTGGGGAGGCCAATCTTCTGGAATTGCAACTGATCTCCAGGCGATAGAGATCAGTTGTCCTTAAGAAAATGGCCACTTCGGAAGATATACCCCATTGAAGTCCCTCCCATCTCCAAATGCCACCCTCCTCAGGCTCCACTCCCAAAATCTCCAGGTATTTCTCAACCTAGAGCTGGCAACTCTAGTAAACAAGAAGGTAGATTTCTTTTTCTACAACCTCCAGCCTCTGGTTGATGACATTTGTCTTAGCTTCAACTTTTTTAAGCACCTTGACTATTTCTTCTGCCTTGGTCACTGTTTGTTTCAACTGGTTCTGGAGAGCATCAAAGTTATTGTTGAGATTAGTCATCTGGTCCAGCAGAAGGCGCAGCGCTGTAGCCAGCATGTTTGGAAAATCGGTGGTTACTTCCGGTTTGGGAGATGACGTTGCTGAGCTGGCAGTTCCTGAAAGAAGTTTCTTCCTAACCGCCATTTTATCTCCTCACATTGACATTGTTTACACAGGTGAAATCCGATTAAGTCTTTGAAAGTCTATTATTTCTATACGCTTTGTTCTATTCTGCACGATACTCTGTTAGTTGTCGCTTTTTACACTCAAAACCGTCTCTCAGTCCCTTGCATTCGCTCATAGTTTGCAGCTTATTATTCGCTCATAGATTGCAGTTTGCATTCACTCATAGATTGCAGTTTATTTAAGCCCTGATTCGGCTTGGAGCTTGGAGTGATTATCCACTTAAACGCTTGATTAGGTACATGAGAGCTCACACTCACAGTTCATTCCGCAGATTCGACCGAAGGTGGGGAGGCCAATCAAAAAACGCTAGATCACTTGCTTGCTCAACCTGGCATGTGCCTCTACTTCCATACTGGTCTCGCGGTGGCGGGACCTATCATGGCAAACAGGAGCCTCAATTTCTCAGCTGTCGCCTCAGAAGAGGCACCCCTCGCACCCCAGGCAACGAGCCCCCTACAGGGACTCTGGGGAGGCAGAATCATCCAGAACCTCCCCACACCTGCTGCGATTACAGGGTGCTCACATCAGAGCGCGATGGACCACACCCGTCCAGCAAGTCCCTAAAACCGGAACTTCCTGGACATAAATATTTTAAAAATCATATGATAAGAAAACCATTACTGACAACCTGGGAAAAGATTCATCCGTTGATATACATTAAAATTCCAAAATGGGTATCTCCAGTGGAAGCTTTTTCTCAAGCAATTTTGACTTCAAAACAAGCAGTTATTAGATACACAGAGTTGTTAGATGATGGAAGAATTAAATAAAAGAGAAATAAACTTAGATTGGTGGACTAGAGTGCAAGTGGAATATAGATATAGTAAGGACAAACAGACAGATGGATCTTATTTAGAACAATGTACATTTGAAAAATTATTATGTACTTCAAGAGAGAAACCTATTAAGACAATGAATGGTATATGCTGATGCAACTGAAAATGCAGGATGAAATAGTTAAAGAATGTATGGTCAGATGGATGCAAAATGCTGGTTGTAACAGAGATTTGTTACAATGGAGTAAAATATGGAAAGTGAATATTAAGTTGACTAAATCTGTTTCATTCAAAGAAAATTTTTATAAAACGTTCTATAGATGGCACCTAACCCCAGATAGATTAACTAAAATGTATTAAAAAAATGAGTAACAGGTATTGGAAATGTAACAATCATGTTGGATCAAACTATCATATGTGGTGGATATGTAAAATGGTTCATAAATATTGGATTGGAGTACATGCTTTCTTGCAGTCAGTGTTGAATATTACAATACCTTTTAAGCCAGAGATACCTCTCTTAAACTTTTTACCAGATGACTTAGATAAGAACCATAGATATTTTATTTTACATGTTATAACAGCAGCCAGAATTTTATTTGCAATGACATGGAGGACACTGAAGATCCCAGCGCTGTACGAGTTGATAATGAAGATTATCGAATGTGCTGAAATGGACAGATTTACAAATATGTTAAAAGGCGAAATGGAATAATTATTTATAGGACCGTGCAGGGCATTTTATGACTGGCTAAAATTTAAGTACTGAGAAAATAAAATTAAATGAAGAATAATAAGAATGACGGATATTGTAGCAGTGAAGCTCTAATGAGAAGATTTGCATACAGAATGTTAAATTGGATTTATATATATCCTGTCCTTATATATAAACGTGTTTTCGCATTGCAACATTCTATGCTTGCCAAAATCAGTTGGCTGCCTGAACTGCCCATCAGAAGGTGTGCCTGAGTCCCGCTCACAGAGCCAGCTCCTGCCAAAACTCCAATCCGAACAGTTTACCTCAGCAGCCGAGTAGCCATTTGCCTGACCAGCCTTCTTCAGCCGTCAGGAGAATATCAGCAGAGAAGCAGCCATGGCCGTTTGTCTGCCAACTGTCATGGCTGCTGCTGAACTTTTGGACTATCTTGCTCTTACCTGGTCTGGTACCGCGTTCGTGACACCAACCATTCTTCAGCCCTTAGGAGAGACTTGAAGAAGGTAGGGCCCATCTCCCCCCCCCAGCTGGATTCTGAGGCGATCCAGCAGGGCCTGCTGAGGGGGGGGGCTGCGGCCGGCCTACCTGGGCCAGCAGGGTCTGTCTGGGGGGGTGGGAGGGCCGCAGCCGGCCTACCTGGGCTGGTGGGGCCTGTCTAGAGGAGTGTCAGGGCTGCGGCCAGCCTACCTGGGCTGCCAGGGCCTGTCTGGGGGGGGGAGGCCCACGGCCGGCCTGTTTGTGCCGGTGGGGCCTATCTGGGGGAGGGAGGCCTGCGACCGGCCTACCTGTTTCCCTGAAACCATCCAGCCCTAAACTATCTTGCTGGAAAACATTCCTCAGCCACACTTCTCTACCATAAATGACAACTTTCAAAACTATAGACATTTCACAACACTCATTTCCGAAGACTCCTTCTCATTCCCATGTAACCTACTGAGACTTTCATCACAACCACCAACTTTCAACCCACCTTCCCTTTAGACCTCTGCTCTAACAGGGTGGACAGTGTGACCACAACCACACTGAATGACACAGACATCCAACATAAAATGTCTTCGCAGACTGCCCAGCTGTTAACACTACTCCGCAGACCCCTGTGTGCAGCATTTTCTGGCCCACATTGTGTGACCTTGGACACAAGCTATTGTGTATGTGAGACTTCCACATTTGTATCTTTCACTTACAGACTGCTAATATTTACTTTACCTCCTTCCAGCCTATGCATTTGTTACACATCACACCTTTCTAGAGCTCATTGTATTGCTTTCACAATGGGCTTTACTGCTAGTATATATATATTTCTGTATCTCTCCTTTTCCCTTCTTTCCCCTTTCCCTTTTTCTGTGCATAAACTAATAAAATTCTTTTAAAAAAAGAAAAAAGAAAATCTCAGAGTGTCCAAAACTACATAAGTACAGACATTGAAAAGAACTCACCATCAATACTTTAGTGATATTTTTGTTCTGGTCCCAATAAGATGAAGAAAAACAAGTGACAGTTGCTTTCCCTTTCACCGGTTTTCCATAAATGTACCTGAAAGTCAAATAAATTCATTATTTTGGGACATTTCATTTGTAAAGACAGGTTAAACCAATATCATAAACCAACAGGAATCCATTTGCCTTAAGCATAATTTCCATACATGTTAATGCTGGGAAATAATGTTAGGAACATCCTATTTCTGATTCTGGGAGTACTGGAAACCACACTGAATCAGTGCAGCAGCTATCTACTTCTCTAAAAATTAAATAATCTCTCTTTTTTATTACAAAGAGCTAGCACAGAGTCCATATAACACAAATGGAGGACACAACCAACATTAAACAGTTATTGGGTTACTGAACTGTTACTGGGTGATGTGCCTATACTTTTAAAGACTCTGATGAAAGATTTGGCTGGTACACCTCCTATCCCATTCACCACTGTATCTATCTATCCTACTGTCCTTTCCTACCTGCTTTAGGGACAAACTTTGTGACTATCCAGACAAGGGTCATTTTACACAGTCACCTAAGCATGGGATTCTAGTGACAGTTCCACACAGCATTTAATACAGTTACATCCCCATTCAAGATTGCAAGTCAATATCACACAACAAAAATCCCTTGTCTATTTAGGAGTAAATCCCATTTCATGCAAGCAGGACTAAATTGTTTCCTTTAATCCTGAAACTGAGCCTTTAATTAATTATGTTCTGATCTTCTTTCTCCCCTCCTCCACACCTCCCAAGGTTCACAAAGTCCTTGCCAGCTGCTGCATCCTCTCTTCCTAGTAGTAGGATGAAGCAATGAAATTTCCTTCCCCACCTAGAGTACTAAAGGCATACAGACACACATCTTATTGTCTGTTGCTCCCTCCTGTGCTACAGAAGTCAAGCTTCAAACTTATCATTTCCTCTATATACACTGATATCACCCTAGAGCATTTAAAAACAATAACATCAATAACAACTCCAAACTTATACTTTCTCCTCCATTACGAAACAGGTCTTCTTAGCTGAATATTCCTTTGTCTTGTCCCTCCCATATACATACTTCTTAGTACCTCTTTTTCCCCCCATAAATTTTTATTTGGTTTTAACACATAGTAGGGTAGGAAGGGTACAAGGGATGGGGTAAGACATAAAAGGAAGTTCCATCAAGTTTATATAATAGCTGTTACAAATTTTCCATCTTAATTCTTTATTTATAGATCTCTTTTGTTTATATATTTACTAAAGCTAGTGACACTTAATCAGATCGCTAAAATCTCCTATAATGATTCCTGAAAAAAGTCAAGTTCTGTACAGTTCAAGTTAGAGTTTCTCCAAGTTTCTAATAGTTATATTCATTGTTCATGGTCTTCAAAGTTTCTTTCCACCCAGTCATACAATGGTATCTAATTTTCTCTCGCTTTTTGTTTACTTCAGTCTTTAAAAAAGTCTGACAATATATCAATTTCTGCTGTTTCAATTTTTTTTGTCAAAAGTTCATTTTCCATTGGTATCTCTGATTTCTTCCAGTACTTAGCATAAAGAATTCTTGCTGCCATAACTACATGTATAATTTATTTATTTATTTATTACATTTTTATCCCGCCCTCCCAGCCAAAGCCAGCTCAGGGCAGCTTACAAACAAGTACAATTCACATAAAACATCATAGTAAAATCACATACATGAATAGATACAATATTAGTATTAAAATTCAAACAAAATAAAGTGCTAGCAACATTCCTCCTTATCCCAATTGACTCTTCGGCCTTCTGCGGCTGTCTCAGGAAGTTGGCACGGGCTGTGTTTGAGGGACCTGTGAGCCAGGGCTCCACCAGAGTAGATATTAATTATTGGTGGTGGAGGTGTTAGTGGTGGTGGCTCCAAAAGCCTGGCGGAAGAGCTCCATTTTACAGGCCCTGTGGAACTGTGAAAGGTCCCGCAAGGCCCTAGTCTCTTCAGGGAGCTCATTCCACCAGAGTGGAGCCGCCACAGAAAAAGCCCTGGCCCTAGTTGCCACCAGTCTGGCCTCCTTGAAGCTTGGGGGAGCCAGCCAGTTCTGGGTCCCCAATCATAGTGTTCTTTGGGGTACATATGGGGAAAGGCGATCCCTTAGGTATGCAGGACCCTGGCCATAAAGGGCTTTAAAGATCAAAACTGGCGCCTTGAAGCGGACCCGGTATGCTATAGGCAGCCAGTGCAGCGTCCTTAGCACAGGTTGGATGTGGTCCCAAATCGGGATTCCCATCAACAACCTGGCCGTAGCGCTTTGCACCAGCTGCAGCTTCCGGATTTGTGATAAGGGCAGCCCCACGTAGAGGGCATTACAGTAATCCAATCTCGAGGTGACCATCGCATGGATCACTGTTGCCAGACTCACTGCGTTCAAGGAAGGGGACCAACTGCCTAATCAGCCGAAGGTGGTAGAAGGCCGACTTAGCAGTAGGTGCTACCTGGGCCTCCATTGTTAAGGAGGCATCCAGGAGCACTCCCAGACTCCTAACCTCCAACACTGGCACAAGTGGCACTCCATCGAAGGTCGGGAGCGGGATTCCTACCCCTGGACCACTCCGACTCAGGCACAGGACCCCTGTCTTCATTGGATTCAATTTCATCCGGCTCAGCCTAAGCCAACCAGCCACAGCTTGTAGCACCAGACCTAGATCTTCCAGTTTGGATTCAGACCAGCCGTCCAACAACAGATAGAGCTGGGTGTCATCTGCATATTGGTGACAACCCAGCTCATGCCTCTGGGCAACCTGGGCAAGAGGGCGCATATAGATGTTGAAAAGTATCAGGGACAGGACTGCCCCTTGGGGCACTCCACATTCCAGTGGGTGCCTTCGGGATAGCTGATCCCCCAGCACCACTCTCTGTCCCAGGTCTTGGAGAAAGGAAACAAGCCACTGCAAGGCTAGTCCCTGAACTCCAATTAAGTGCTTAACAGTCTTATTTTTTACATCAGGCATAATATTAAACAAAAACATTTCAGGTTTGAATGGTAGCGGTATCAAACATATTTTTTGTAACATTCCATGCACCCTTCTCCAATATAACATCACCTCTTTACACTTCCACCAAACATGAAAAAAGCTTCCTACCCGTATCTTACATTTCCAGCATTTGTCAGACATTCCAGGGTACATTCTGGCTAATTTCTCTGGCGTTATGTGCCACTGTTGGATCCCCAAGCATCGAGAATAAATCCACGTTTCAAGAAAGCAAAATTTATTTCAAAGCTTTGGAAAGATACTCAAACAAGGTCTTTGTTAGGAATGGTTACAAACAGCTCGGGTAAACATAATAAAGGGATTCAAACCAGGTACAGAACCAATGGGTCACTTTCCCGCTGGCGGGTACAAGGAAACGATCGCGCGGGCAATCCCTGGGAACACTACCATCTTCAGACATAACATTGCTGCAGTTCCCAGGCTCAAAAAGCAACAAGCTAGCAATCAAGCTCACCTCCCACTTCACGTCCTCCAGCTGCTTGGTTTAAGCGTTACAGCAGAATAAAACACAGGCCAGGAACAGAGGGGGGGGGAAGGGTCTGTACATACAGGCAGGTAATACAGAACACAATGGCAGCTTGCTGACATACTGCCCCCTCTAAAATACACCTTACCCTCCGTCTCCCGGGCAGGGCGGGAGTCCTCCCGGTTTGTCCGGGTACTTCCGGTGGAACCTTCGAATCAAATAAGGGGCCCGAATATCCCCTTCTTCCACCCATTCGCGGTGCTGGGGTCCGAAGTCCACCCACTCGATGAGGTACCAAAGCTTACCACGTTTCAGCTTGGAGTCGAGGATGTCTGCAACCTCGAAATGTTCATCCCCCTCAAGTAACAC